>NC_135435.1:22314154-22594154 GCF_051991255.1 Vanacampus margaritifer | reverse complement strand
GTGCTGCAAGTTTTAAGTTCATCCATGAGGTTGGTGGGTCAGGAAAAAAAAGACCTCTGACCAAAATTGTTATGTGCACCACTGACTACGATTTATGATACTAGTCCACTCACCGCAATGCTGTAAGTAATTCCAGTTTTCATACAATTCATCCCGTCTTAAAAAAGGCCTGCAGGTACTTGATGGTGTGGAAGAGCCCAACTTCAGTTAGCAGAAAGCGCAGTAAATCTGGTCTCCATGTCAAAAGTCTACTTCTCACCAGCAGATCAGACTAACTTAAATCATTTCAGGCTCAGCTCCACCCTATTGTTTGCTGTGCCATGATTGGCTCTGGGAATAGAGCGGCCTCTTTTCTCGTTCACCTTTTGTACTCTTGCTTCAGATGAAGGGATTGGGATTTGGGATTTTCGGCGAGGCTGACATTAGAACCCCACCAATGCCTACATGTTTTTTTTTTTTTTTTTTCATCCTGGTTGTACCCAAGACAGCCAATTTCTGCCTACGTTCACCTCCTGGCCTGAACCATTTATTTATTTATTTATTTATTTTAAGGAGTTTCTCTGCATTTTGGCACTCTGGGAAGTGTTAAGATGCAGCATGCCTGTGTGCCACTGATACCGTTTGGAATTGTGGGATTTTAAACTTTATTTTATGCTAAGTGGCACTAAATGCAATTTATGCCTTAATGGGAATGATATGGTCTGGAAGTTCTGCTGCTTGTTAAATCATCTAGCACATCCATAACTTCTACCATCAGACATGTTTTTTTTCTTCTTCTCAATTTAAAACAGTTTCCAGTTTGTTTGTTTTTTAATATCATGTCCGCTTTCATCAAAAGACCCCAGGGATCAAGAATTATAGGGTACTTCGCACCTGACCCTAGTTATTGTCTTTCTGAAATGAGCTCTGCTTATCATGCAAGTGAGGAGTGATTGTATAATTTGCCCCATATACTCCTGGGCCGAGTCAGAATCTCGTTTTCATGCTGACCATGGGTAGAGCCCTGGAATTAGGAGCAGATTGGAAAAGAGTGGCTGAGAAAAAGTACCCATGTACACGATAAAAGCATTTTCCCTCTTAGAGACAGCACTTCATATATTACAATGTGTTTATGTGGGACGGATTTGCGGAATGGCTCCCTCACAGACACATTTTTTTTAATAGGCAGATAACAAAAGATTTACTTGGTTGTTTAATTTCACACTTGATTGGTGGGCAGGCACTCGAGCGACCCAACTATTTGTATACAAGCAATTAAAAAGTCAATTCCCCATAACAAGACTCATTTAAATCCTTTCCCCGTTTTTATCCAGCCCCTTACTCCAAGCCCGTTGTGACCTTGGAGCCGGAATCGAACCTTCGGCCAGGTGAAGAGGTGGCCCTCACTTGTGTGGCTTACGGAGGCTACCCGGAAGCCGACGTGATGTGGCAGGACGGGGGCGGCCGCAACCTGACGGACAACGTCACCACTTCGGTGGTGGCCAACGAGGAGGGTTTGTTCTCCCTGACCAGCGTGCTGACGGTCGTGCTGGAGCCCAACAGCACCTACAGCTGCACGCTCATCAACCCGTTGCTAGGGGAGGAGGGGAACGCCTTTGTCACCATCACAGGTCGGTGCGCCTTCGTTTGCTTTTCTCTTTTAGGAATCCTTGAAGCCGTTTTTACACAGAGCCTCAAAAAACGTGTATGTTGAATAGTCAAGTTGGGAAAAGTGAAAAGTTGCCTCTGTTACCACTCAGATACTACCGACATAATATAACGGCTAAAAGCTTTCATAGTGCAAATGGCTTATCATAACACTGATGAATACTAAATGGTAAAAAAAAAAAAGGATGGAACAGTACTGGCAGGCTTACTAGTAATAAAAGTAGTGATACGGTAGCAGCATTTCTTTTTTTTGCACTTCATTATCTCACTCATCAACAACCATTTCATCACAATCAACATTATTCTCAGCAATCGATTCAGCAATTTGTATATCATACAATCTTGAAGGGTATTTTCTGAACCATATGGTTGTGAAGTCAACTAAATTGTACCAATTGGTGGAAATTTCCACTGCCGCCTCGGTTTTGCTGGATCTTCTCTGCTCAAATGAATCATATTTTGATCTTGTATTCCCAGATTGTGTCATTAATGATCTTTTTTTGTGAGTCTCTTAATCAAATCTATTATTTTGTGGTTATTTTACCCATTGTTCTAGATGCCCAATTTCTTGATAAGATAATATAACCAATGTGAAATTAATTGACTACACCCCTTCATATTAGATGAGGTCATCTTCACTTGGCAAAAACGGAAGCTTATCCTGCTTAGGAGGCTGTCGCCCCATCACGGGGGTTGCCATGGCAATTGAGGCAAGTGGCAGAAGTTTGTACTCAGTGTCAAGTTTGACGAGAGTCTTCTCCAAGGGCAAGTGAGAGATGATTTGAAGCAATGGCATTTTTTGCTAGCGAGGAAGGAAACTGATGTCATTTTTTAAAATTGTCCTCAACTTCTGATTTGACAGATTCTATGAAATATGTACACTTGTTTTTTTTAATATTACATCCCCTGCCCCAAATCACCCTGCAATTATCCTTTAAGTGCAAGGTAGGACTGCACAAGGTAGGCCAAGACGGGGTCTCTAATGGAAGCACAACTGTGTGAAATAGCTCATAAATTATAGCAGAGGTGGGCCGGAGCTCTTTGGGTTTGAGCTGGTGCTGAAACTCTGAAAGTGGAGGTCCGGGCAGCGGGTGACCATGTGTTGCTCCACTGGGCTGGGAAATGAATGCGCTGTCTGGAAACAGGATGGCCAAAGTGGCAAGAATGGGTTAAAGGGTGGCGGCCTTCGACACGCTTTTGGATGGCCTCTGTCAAACAGTACAGGTGGAGTCGTGTTGTTTTGTACCCGTGGAGAGGTATAAACACACGTTGAGGGTGATCTATGATTGTAAAACCATCAGCAGCTCCTATTGCCCTTTTACTCAACTGATGTATTTTTCCACACTGTTTTGACGCTTGTTTGAAATGAATATGAACCGTTTTGGCGGTCATACATTTTTGTTGAGCTATTTCTGGATTTGGAGTCCCAAAGGATCTACAGTTTGTTGTAATATCTGAAGGGATGACACTCTATCCTTTTATTAATATTCTCGATTCTTTTGCTGTTCCATCTCAATGTGAATAAAATAAGTTGCCCTTAACTTCCTTCCATGGAAACTTGTAGTATTGTGCAAAAATACTAGACTATCATGAGATGATTTGTTTTAGCGATCCAGCTATAAAGTTTCTATAATGATAATGATCATGATAATAAATGAGCGAGAGGCATAGGACACCCTTGCGTGGTCGTCAGACAGTCGCAGGGGACATTGTAGGCAAACTACCAAATTCACACCTGCAGACAATTAAAAAGTCACTTAAACTGCACGTTGTGACGTGAGAGCTGGAATATCTGTGAAAACATGCAAACTCCACACGGGCTGGCCGAAATTGATTTTCAAGCCACAAAATAAAGAGTTGTGTGGCACGTACTGCCCAGCACCATGAAGATAATTAGAACATTTGAAAGATAAAAAAAAAAGAAGAACATTTGAAAGATATCACAATGCCTTCTTTCTAGTTTGCTTGTTTTGTAATTGCTACTTTCTGGTTCAGGAAACTGAAAGTAAACACATTACTCTTATCCGAAGCTTTACCACAACCTCACCAAATTGTAGTGTTGTGATGTCCAAACCAACTGCATCTGTCCTTCCATTTACTATTTGATTGGGTCAAAATTGCTGCTGTGAAACATGTCATTAAAACTTTGTAGTAAATATTTACATTCTTTTGGAAAGTGCAGAACTGTGCCGCGTATAGATACAGCAGTACCTTTATGTAACATGATTGACAAAACTTTTAACACAATTTTCAATTTCCTGCAGCCCATCGGACGCCTGCAAATTTAATCGAAATAGGCCAGGATAAGAGGTGCTTTGTGGGTTTTAATTTGAAGTAGCATGGACTCTTATTTCCTCAGATCATTCTCCGGAACTAGAGAATCAGTCATAATGAGTTTCAAAGAAGCTGGCCAAGAACAGAACTGCAAAAAAAGAAGAAAAAAAAAAGACTTTGCAAGCAGACAGTAAAACATGAGATTTAGTGTTGGACAGTAAAACAAGCAAACCCAGAAATACACAAGAAAAGACCCTTAATTCAAAGCGTGGTAATTTTCAGCAAATGGGTGCAGTTAAGGAAAAAAACAAGAAGAGTAATTTCTTGGTGTACACACCAGCACAGCTTGACGACGCTTGCTCGTAAACATGTAGGAGATATACAGTATTTTGCACGGGGGCTCGTTTGAAAGGAAAATGTATGTGTTTACAACAGCTGCTGTGTGCTTAGCAGCCGCTGTAATTAATTTTGACCCCGTGCAACTCTTCTGCCAGTGTAGCCGAGTGGAGTGCGCCGAGCTCGAGTTGACACAGTGCTTGTTATGTACACATGCACACAGCACACCCGCTCGCCGCGCACTCCACAGTTGTTGCGACTTTTGGCTTGCGCCGTCAGGGGTCACCACAGCTAGTCACCTGCATGATTTGTTTGGCACATTTTTACACCTGATTCTCTTCCTGGGAAAACTCAACTGTTTTTATCCAGGTTTGGGAGCGGCGGTGGCTGGGGATCGGGGCAATGGCTAGGAATCAAACTCCGTGCCATCTGTATGGCTCCGTAAATTTGTGGTTGGGCCATGAGAACGAAAACACAAACCAAGGAAGAAACTCGTAAGAAGGCGGAGGCAGATGGTAGGGTAAAAAAAATTCTGCCAGTCTCTTATCTAGTCTGTACAGTGTGAATGCTTCAATTGCTTTCTGTTGCAGGTGATCAATTTGACAATTTTTTAATATACATAGTATTGACATGACGTCACCGACCCCCACCTATCGACCCGGCAGCCATTTGGTGGGTCAAACAAATTTGTGGCAAACAATTGCGGCCAGCGAGACAACGCAAGCAAATGCTGAGGAGCGCTCGTGTTGCTTACTAGAATTTACTTTGATTCATTCATTTGTTCATTACGGATTTTCACGAACCGCTTCACAATTATGCACACGTGTGCCGTTCACGGCTGCAAAAATAGGGCGAACAAAGATGTGAAACGAAACTTCTAGATAGTATTCACATGACGTCATTTGCCCCACATTGTGTGCCGTTTACGGGTCTATGGAACGTCGAATGGGAAAGGACAAAAAAGTGTCCGGAATTGCAAAGATAAATTGAGAGGATTTCCAACTGACAAAGTCTACCAAAGTGTGTTCTGACCATTTTGATTAAAGTACGTGTCATTGTAATGCGATCGTGATATATGTGAGCCGCTAGCCATGGCTAGCTCTGGCTGAAAACAGTTCTGGTGGT
Source organism: Vanacampus margaritifer (assembly GCF_051991255.1). Lineage (NCBI taxonomy): Eukaryota > Metazoa > Chordata > Actinopteri > Syngnathiformes > Syngnathidae > Vanacampus > Vanacampus margaritifer. The sequence goes on along the minus strand of NC_135435.1, from coordinate 22,588,772 downwards.
CAAGATGTTCAATTTTGAGATCCCTCTAAATAACCTCCTTAAGGTCTCTTATTTTCCTTTCCCAGCAGCCCAAAAGTTGGAATTGTTGTTTAAGTGTACAAAAATAAGTGATAAACCAACAATGTTATTTTTGTTGTAACATGCTAGCGCTACTAGCTAGCGTGGTCGGGGAACTAGCATAACTTGGTTTAAAAATAATCGGAGATTCTTCACCTCAAATTCACAAACGATAAATGCACAAAGCAACCAATAAAAGCCGAAAATACAGAAGACGCAAGAATGTCCGTGTTTTGGGATCGAGCCATCCTACCTCAGAGCATACGTTGCCATGTCGTCCAGTCCGAGCAGTAACATCGGCAAATGTTTGTAATCCAATCGATTCCATTAATCAAACGTTTCAACGTGTCCCACTGCAAGGAGTGTTGAGCTAAATCTTCCGCATACGTCTTTCTTACATAAGTAAGGTTAGAGAAAGCTGGGGTTGACATTCATCAATAACAAAACAACATTCAGTGTAAACATAGAAACACAGCTGAGTCCGCTGAAAAGTTGACCCACCATGAGGGGCGGACTCGCGATCCCGTGACGTCAGTGAATACTATCTATAGGGTGGAACTTGAGGTGGATCATTCAGTTGAATTTCTGGCATGTTGGAAATTCCGAAAGCTCTTGAAGTCGATTTGACGACATAAGACTACATTTCCCAGTCTCCAAGCCTATTTCATTGTGTCTCATTAGTAGTGATGGGAAAATGAAGCTTCATGAAGCACTTGCGATACTTTTTGACTCCTCAAGATGGCACTCATGATTCAAAGATGCAATGCAAATGTAATCAATTTTTATTGCACTTGCCTTTATCTTTAAACCAAGAGCACCATCTAGAGGAGTCAAAAAGTATCGCAAATGCTTCATGAAGCTTCATTTTGCCATCACTACTCATTAGCATTTTGAGTCCACAGAAGTTGTAAATGTCGTTGTCTTCTTGATAAGTTGTGAAAGTCGACAACAGTTTGAAACGCACACTACCGGCATTCACAGCTCTTAAGTGGAATAATATTGATCCGTGTCAGCATTTGGTCTGTAATATGGTAATACTTAAATCGTTTGCTTTGACTTTCCGTCGCGGGCGATTAACTCATTCGGTTCTTAAATCTTTAGCAGCTTTAGCTGTATCAAGCATCTCAGAGATGTTATCTTTCTAAACCCTCATTCAACCTCTGGAGTATTTGGTTGTGCTGGGATATTATGGATTTTGCAGCGCGGATCCATTGTGGGGGAGACCCTAAGGAAATGGCGAGTATTGAATGAAAAGGAGAGTGTTGGAAAGAACCATGTTCAAGTCCTCAAATAAGGTGCTGTCTTCCTGCTGGGGTTTTATCATCTCACTCATCCAGTCCAGTCTGACCACTTTAGTCTCCATAAGAAAAAAAATTATGTTTGGGGGTTTAAGAGTACAAGAGTCCCCTCTCTTATCATTTACTACTGATACCGGCTGTGAAGGCAGAGGTTTGATCGCGTATCCAATCATCCAGGCTGGTGTGATTGCTGCAGCAAGTTCTGTTGATGGCTTGATTTCAAGACCAGGCATTGAAGTACCATCTCCCCCAGCAACAACTCATAACCCCCCCCTGAGCCGGCACTCCCGATGAAGCTGGGCATAATTTCCCCAGCATTACTACGCTAACGCAGCGTTTAATGTCCAATTGCAGCAAGAGAGCAAGAGCGGAGATGAGGCAGCGAGAGGCAGACAAGGTGAAAAGTAGATGACAGAAAACACGATGATGGTGTCCAAGGAGTTTGCTGAGCTGGCTCTGACACTGACAGGAAATTGACTTGTTGATGGGCAGGGGAGATAACCAAAGGATTTGTGAGAAGACATCTTGCCAGATCCAACTGTTTGGCCGGCTGATTTCATGGCAGTGCAACAATAGAGAATACTTCTTGTAAGGGCTTATTTGTTTTGGTATTTTTTTCATTTACAGTTGATTTAAACTATGAGTGTTTTCATACCTAGTCCTGTTTAAATACACTCGGTCAATTTATGTAGCTTTCACACTCTTGTTCGTGTTTGGTGCAATTCATTTTGTGTCATGTGAACACAGTAATTGAACCTGGACCAAACTAAGGGTTTGATGGTGTGATTTGGCCGCTGTGAGAAACACCCGATCACATATGTAACGAATGGTTTGTATAAATGGATAAAACTATTGTCTTACCTTCAATAACGATATTATAGGGTTGGTAATCATTTAATACGGATGGAGGCGGTTTTCTGTAGTAGTACAAATACACACAAAAAGCAGCATACCTTGTCTGTTGATGCTAGTGTTGTGCATATCTCTAATAAAAGACGATTCGATACATATCTCGATACATGGGGTACGATACGTTTCAAGAACGGTACATTTTAAAGTGGAATGATCTGATTCAATTTGATGCGCTAACATCTTTTGAATCTTTCAGTACACCCCTGCTTGATAAGCTCGTAGTTATCTGAGGAAAGCGGCTGCTAACTGCAAACGTTTATTGATAGCTTACGTAAACATAAAAGTTGTATAGCCTACTGATCAGGGTCCAGTCAAACCAGCAGTGTACTAGTGATCTGGATCTTCAAATCCGATTAAGCATCAATTAAGCAGACTTTGGTCTCTTAAGGTATCCCTGATTTGTTGGAATTTAGATGTTTCTGGGGTTGGTGAAGGACTCTGGTTGGTGGCCTGGTGGGTGGTGTCTGGTCGGTGCTGGATTTCACTTTCCTTTCTTTGGTCCTTCCTCGGGTCTCCTGACGGCCTCACGACTCTGGCTGGAAGTGTTCGGTTTAGGTGAACGGTTTGGGATTTTTTAATAGGTTTTAGGTGAACTAATGAATACACTCACACGCACGCATGCACACGCGCACATACACATACTCACCCACATACAAAAAAAAAAAAAAGCAATGATGATGACATGTCAAATCGGTAAAATTACCAAATGAACAATACTGAGCTCTCCAAAAAAAAAAAAAAAAAAAGTAAGCAGACTGAGACCATTTTGAGAGGCGGCTCGCCATAGCATTAGCTACCCTACAGCTTTTCCATCTTTACCTATACAGACGCTCCCCACCTTATGAACGAGTTACGTTCCGGACGATCGTTCGTAAGGTGAATTTGTTCGTAAGTTGCTTCAGTGCTATATTTTGTATTATAATTTATGTTTAAAGCCTATATAAGTATACTGAAGGTTTATATAAGTATGTTTAAGGCTTGTACAAGTAACCTGCATTGGTTTGTACTGAAAAAAACTTTTAATAAAATGGAGAGAATACGTACAGTACTGTACTACGTATGTTAGAGAGAGAGAGCGAGAGACACACACAGTATGTACATGTACGTGATAAGATAAATAAAATGAAGTTTAACTTACTTTTGGAAGATGTACTCGATGCTTAAGGAGATGATGGAGGAGGAGGAAGAGGAGGATTTTATATCATGAGAGATTTTTCGTCGTCGCTGGAATCGGCTTCAAAAGTTATTTCCTCCTTCATGGGGACCGGCGTTTCTTCCTCCTCCTCCTCGACACGTTGCTCAGCCTCCAATGAGCTCTCACAGCGCCAAGCAAAATCTAACTTACAGCATCTCTTTCCGAACATTTTTCGACATACTGTACGCGCAGAAATGTTCGTATGTACCGTTGTTCGTAACTCGAATGTTCGTAAGTAGGGGAGCGTCTGTACACATATGAACTCATTCACACTTAAACATAACCCTTTAACACATGCACTGATGTATCTATACAGTCCAGATCGCCCGGCTTCATTGTTGTAGTTGAAGTTGTGCAGAAGGAAAATGGAGGGCACAGTTTAGAATTTAACCTGAAGCCCATTGAGAGCATGACAGCAGAGTTGAATGTGCGTTTAACTCTTGTGTGCGAGTCCATCACAGGCATGACAGTTTCTCGAAATTACGCCTCCCCCCTCCTTTTTTTTTCTTTTTAAGACTGACCGTACCATTCTACCTGCCTGCCCGCCTCTCTTTGAAAACTAACTAACCGGAGCAGCAAGTGAAAAGAACAGACGGTGGGCGGGGACTTTGTGTTGCAGTGACCTGCACAGCTCTATCAGCAACAAAGCCAGGCAACATTAGCTTCTGTTGGATCTGAGACACAACAGTCGTATGCAACATTTGTCTTGTTCCTTTATAGAGAATCCAGAGGTGCTGGATCTTGCAGCAACTTCTACACAGCGACACACTTTAATCAAATAATCAAATGGTTTCAGAACTAACATCTAACATGGTGCCTGCGGCCACTAGGTAGCACCCACGGATCACATGACTAGATGGGACATTGTGATTTCCTTGGAATGGCGTTGAAGCGTTGAGCTGTTTTTGGTCATATGAAGGTAAAGATTTGCAGAGATTTATAGAAATAGTGTTGTTTATTGATATTCATCCATGTCCAACCTTCATTGTCGTTTCCAAATATATATTTTTTCTTTTTCCTGGAGCGCTCAGTATTGTTCATTCGGTAATTTTACTGATTTGATATGTCATCATCATTGACTCACCCTGGGATAGGCTCACCCTCGACCCCAGTGGCGATAAGCACTATAGAAAACGGATGGATGGACTTGGCCTACCCGTTCCGTGTCGGCACCATTTATACAAAACGCAAGAAAAAAGTTTTAGATAGGGTGAGAGGGTCTATCGATATGAAACAGCTTCTTCCACTTCAGTGGAACACAATTTAGAAGAAATGAAAGATGCGTGATTCATTTGAAATTAATCACATAGTTATACAGTATAGTAAAAGTTTATGCCATATACTAAAAGTTTAGTATATGTCATCAAGCTGCGGTTCCAAAAACTATTTTCCATGCTTACTCGAGTCACACGGCCCCTCCTACTTGCCTTTTACTTAATTATAAAAGTATTGCACGTTAGCTGTACTATTCACTAGTCACTGAGCCCAACCACAAATTGCGAATTTCTCTTGATTAATTGACGCTGCCTTAAAAGTGATTATACTTGCCTATAACACAAAGTTCCTCAAACATTTTGATGACATTTTACTACTGTACATCGATAGTACAGACACACCCTGACCCCTCATGATCAGCTCCCGGCGTGTGTGGTGGGGAAATCCGCTGGTTTGGAGGCCGCTCGCTGACTTCCCAATGATTAAGCAGTTAGCGCTAGAACGGAGAGCGCTTTCCATGTTTACTGATCTGAAACTGATGAAACTGCACTGTGACAACTTGAACGCTCGTAGATGTGTTTAGCGGTGTTAGCCTTAGAAATTCCATTGGTTTTGATGCCGCGTTTCGCCCTCGTTTGATGAAGCTGTTAATAGCCGAGCAGCCGCAGCAGATAGACTTTCCTCTCTTGCTGACTTACACATTTACACAGCTGCTGTTAGACTTGTGATTGGATTTGGAAGTTTGGTTGAGCGGACAACTCATTTGATATTTGATGTGGTTGTGATCGACAGTAACCGTTTGTTGTGTCAATTAACGATACACTACAATACAATAAATGTCATACACACTGGCATGTTTTGCCCAAAATAATGGTGGATATGTTATGATATAAAAAAAAAAAAGATTTGCAAATGCTGAACCACAAATATACAGTGATCCACTGCGCTATTTTGATATTTCAGTAATTGCAACCCTTTTGAAGGTATAAAGTAGTAGTAGTACTATATGGCCCAAAAATAAAATCTTGATTTTTGCAGTCAATCAGGACGATTACGATTTTAATCGATTTTAATCTAATAAATCCAACAAACATTTATTGAAGTGTTTCATTTATTCAAAAAGAATTCCTGTGCAAGATGTTCAGACAATAATAATTTATACTGATTCTAGATCAGTATTAACATAAACTTAAACATTCATAGTTTGTGCTTAAATGCCACAATTAAGTAGTTGGTAGCTATTGTAAACATGTCTTGTAAACCACCCATCCAGTATTCTGCCACTTGTGCAAAATTACAACTCACAAAAACATCTGGATGTAACAGAACATACGAACAACAGCTTTAAATAATCCAGAAGACAAAATTTGATTTCAACGATTCGATTTTTAAAATGGCGATGTATCGAATGAATTCGATGTATTGCCCAGCCCTAGTATAATTTATTTCCAGCCTACCGTTATTTTCTCTCTCTAATCTTTTCAATCATGTTAATCAAAAATAATGCCATACTTGTTTGCTGCAGCCTTAACCAAAGAACATTCTGGTGCTTTGTTTTCCAGTGTTGTTTTAGACTAATCTAAATGTGATTAGCAGAGCCTGCAGTGGAGCCGAAAAAATAGCAGTACTAACAAATGTGTTTTCAGTAGAGCTGCAGCAAACTTTCTCAATATAACATTGAATTAATCAGCGTAAGGTGCACAAACATGCTCTCCCTCTCTTCCACCGAAAGTGTGTTTTATCTTATCAGAGAGCCAGCCGGGGGAAACGACAACACAGACGTATGAGGTAATGTAGGCAATCTAGAGTAAACACAGGTAGGCGGCAGCGGCGCCATCAGGATTATTAACTCAGGCGGCTGTCACTGTTTTTGACTGTTGACTTTCAATGTCCTCCTGGAAGCTTTCAGTATAGGAAATTGCATCTTTGTATTTGCGGCCCAGGAAATGTTATTTGTCATGCCTCCGGTCTTACATGTCGACTCGGGAGGGATTGTTGGGCCGGATTTAGCTGCGGCCACTTTCTGATCGGCGCCCGGCTGCTCTTCAATGCTACAATCACTCAGATAAAATGAGCTCCTTTTTTTTGTGTGCAGGGAATTAGTGGCCCTTTATTATTGGGGCCTTGGTGTCGTCTCCATTTTTCAAGGCTTATTGAGCAGATATGATTTGATGACATCTTCTCCCCCATTGTAAAGAAAAAGATAGTGTCTGTTTCTGGTCTTTAGTTTGGCACGTCTACATCAGTCCGAAGAAGGCACACTAACAAATAACAATAAAGGAGAATAAGGCTCACCCGTTTACTTCTGTTAATTTGAATTGTTGTTTTGTCTAAGCAATCATTGGTTGCTGATCAATTGCAGTGTAATTTGTAAAAGTCACCCAAGAAAGTTTGCCATGTGAACCGTTATGCCACCAGTATGGACCTGCATAGAATCCATGACTGTGAGTGGTTTCTTTACCTAACTAGCATATTTTTAGGATCACTTCTGCAAAACTATGTAAAACACTTATAACAACCAATATGATCCACAGTTTGGTGGAAGCCCATACATAGCCTCGGTCCTCCCTCACTCGCCTTTTCAGTACGCTGTATTTATGGCCGCCATAAACGCACAAAAGTCCTCTTTTGTTATTGATTGGGCGCATTTCATATTTGGAACGCACAGGACTGACTATCACGGGGTACAGCCGGGGACCCCGCAGTGGAGGTTTTATGCGGCTCCCCTGCTAAATCCTGTAAGAGGGATTGCTTTCAGTAGGTCTGGCGTCCGTCTCTGCACGATACCAAATCATTTTAGTCTCGGGCCTTTCAGCCAAAAGCGAATGCCCGGGCACACCTTCAAAGTTTGCTGATTTAATTATCCAGTCCGTTTATTTGATGTCTAAACTCTCCACCTGATAACACTGTGAATTATTATGCCGCAAAGGACGTCCGCAGTTTGCCTTCCTAAATGGCTCTGTTTTTTGCAGTCTGAATTAGCGGCCGGCTACATTCAAAGCGCATTGTCTGGCAACGTGAGGTGTTTCCAATTAATGGGGAAAAAAGATTGAGTTTATTTTCGGGATAGGTGCCTCTTTTCTCCCGCTAACTCGGGAGACCGGTGATTGATGACCGAGTGCAGAACTGAAGTAAAGAGTGGCCAAAGAGTCCCACAGGATTAGAATTTGACTCCCTGCAAACCGCGGCCTGACCTAAAACATACAGTCGAACCCCACTGGCCCCCCTGCAGAAGATTGGAAACTTTAAAAGCCACTTTTCAAAAAGCACATTAATGGTTATGATGAAGTCAAAATGCGGCCGCGTGCCTAATAATACTGGTTTAAATAGACGGCAGCTCGCCATGACTCACATCTATCTCAGGTGGCATTAATATTCCTCCGCTGGTTTGGACTCAGCCGGGCTCTGTCCACTTTTTTCATTTCTATGATGACAGACACGAGGAAACATACTCGCTCCGCTTCCCTTATTAATATTGTCAACTGTGTTTAATTTCATCACCTGCTTTCAACGGGTGCGTCGGTGAAGTAAAGTGTGGCTACGTGGACAGCCGAGACAGCTCGGCGACCCGCACTGAAAGAGTCCATCATATCGTGCGTACTACGTCTGTCCAGGCTTTTAACACTCGCATTCACTCCCACTCGTGGCGAGCGATGCGTCGGTAATTTGTTGTTAGTAATTTGTTTTCCACGTGTAGCTGTAAGAGGGCAATCTAAACAGGGTCGCTCGGGGAAAGTCAGTTCAACAATATATAGCATCCTATAGTAGACTTTACCTTTTTTTTTTCTGGAGAGCTCAATATTGTTCATTCGGTTGACATGTCATCATCATTGCTCTCCTTTTTTCTTTTTTTATGTGTATGTGCGTGTGTGCGAGTGTGTGTGTATTCATTAGTTCACCTAAAAGCCTATTAAAAAATCCCATACCGTTTACCTAAACCGAACACTTTCAGCCGGAGTCGTGAGGCCGTCAGGAGACCCGAGGAAAGACCAAAGAAAGGAAAGTGAAATCCAGCACCGAACAGACAACACCCACCAGGCCACCAACCAGAGTCCTTCACCAACCCCAGAGACATCTAAATTCCAACAAATCAGGGAGATCTCAAGAGACCAAAAGCCATAGTAGACTTTACGATGGTACCAACATAGGATGTTTTTTTTTTTTTTTGATTGAGCAGCGTGCATTGAACTAGTTTGCACACAACTGACTGAACTGTTGCGCTACGTGCAGGATTTGGCAAGTAGATTTCATGACTGGCTAACTAATAGCCACCGGTTTTGCTGGTGAATGAATTTGTAAGAGCCAATAAAAAATGCACACAAGTTTTCGCAATAAACAAAACAACAACAAAAAAGTTTGCAGATATTAAGCGAAAGTGAGATCCAGCTGGTTAGCAGCCACGGCGGCACTAAGCCGTACCAATACAGTGTATATTCTGAACCGACTGACGGAGGCCAATGCCGATTCCAATTTGGCAGAATAAAATACAGATAATTGGACGAATATGTAATGAAAAAAATAACTTGTGGTTTGGTCCCTTAACGCTTACAGCAATAAAGATATGAATTACAGGCTAACATTTAACTGTTTACCCTTTGTTCTTTTTTTGTTGATTTTTTTCCCTGTGCAGGCTCATTATTTCAGTTATTTGCTTACTTTACTTCCTTCTTCAATGTTGTTCTCTTTTGTAATTGAGTTGTACAGGTTATAGATTATATCATTGATGGATTTTTTTTCCAATTTTGTTATTATTCACCTCTGTCTCATTTTTTTAATATCACAAAAAACTGGGATTTGAACGGAGTGTTGTTTGTCCCACTACTGTACAGTATATTGGAATTGGAGTGTGCAGTCGGGGTCTATTTATACAATGTCCCCGTTGACTGACTCACCAGGCCGGGTGACATTAATGCCCTTGGATTTCAATTTGTCACCACTTCTCATTGCCACATTACACAATGTAATGGCATGGCGGGGGTGCGATGATGAAACTGGTAATGGGTTTAGAAAATGCGGTACTATATGTGCTTCCCCAGCAATGTGATGACTAGGAGTGTTATAGGAATGCCTTTTTGTCCAGAACAACGTTGTGATTCGGACAATATGCTGTCTTTGCTCCCCAGATATTTCATATCTGTGGTCTCCAGATCACACAAAGGCACCGGGGGGGAATGTCGTCATCATTGGCAAAAGTCTACATATAGTCAAGGGCCATTCTGAAATTGCAGATTGAGATTTTATTCATTGTAGGAAGTGTATGCAAGTTCAAAAGACTCCACCCATCCATTTTTGTAAAACGGTTGTGAACATTTGGTTGATGGGTAAACTGAAGCCATTTTCAGATAACTTTGGCTGAGAGGCCAGGTACACACCTGGACCAGTCATCAGTCTACAACAACAATGAAACCCAACCAGAAAACAAATGAGCCAACAAGATTGGACAGAAACCGAGGCGGTCTCTTGAGGGTCTCCCTGATTTGTTGGAATTTAGATATTTCTGGGGTTGGTGAAGGACTCTGGTTGGTGGCCTGGTGGGTGGTGTCTGGTTGGTGCTGGATTTCACTTTCCTTTTCTTTCTTTGGTCCTTCCTCGGGTCTCCTGACGGCCTCACGACTCTGGCTGGAAGTGTTCGGTTTAGGTGAACGGTATGGGATTTTTTTTTATAGGTTTTAGGTGAATTAATGAATACACACACACTCACACGCAAAATAATAAAATAAAATAAAATAATAATAATAATAAAAAAGAGAGCAATGATGATGACATGTCAAATCGGTAAAATTACAGAATGAACAATACTGAACTCTCCAGAAGAAGAAAAAAAGAAAAGAAACCGAGGAAGTAAATTGACTGAACCAGCGAGGAAATGAGACACAGGTGGTGGAACACGAGTGTTGCTGGGCAACCGATTGGCAGACGCAGAATTAAGAGGGTGGAGCTTCCAAGACCATTTCTAAACACAGCGGCACAAAAGCGCATTTCAAAAGATAAACCTTAACTAGAGTCACTGATGGTATAGCGGTCGACTCGCCTGACTTCAGCACAGGCAGCTTGGGTTTCTTCCAGACGCAGTGAATGTGAGAGTCAATAGTTGTCTGCCTCTGTATGTACACTGCTACTGGCGACCGGTCCAGGGTGGAGTCCGCCTTTGGCACAAAATCAACTGGTACCAGCTACCCTGAATTGAAACATACGCCCCCAGTCATAAGCAAAGCCGTCAAGTGTCTGTGATGAGCATAGTTGTCCATGCATTATTGGACATAATCTGGCTATGAAGCTTAAGTTTAGCTAAATTTGTGTCTTGCTGCCATTCCGGGGTCCCGCTACCGTTGGTGTAAATGTATTAAGGCTAGCAGCGATAGGGCGATATTTTTTCAAAACTGACGTCATTTTCGTACTAAAAGCAGCTAGTTTTTTTTCTCACACTGAACCCTGCGGCTCTAGATGTGTCCCGGTTTATTGATTCCATTTTTTTTCCTAACGAGCTTTGTGCCACCAAATAGATTTACCGATAGTCTTGACCAATGGACCTGTCTGTACTCATACTAAGTCTCCATATTACTAATTTGTGTCGTTCGGTAGGAGGCTTGGATGACGAAATCTTTTACCCGAGATTTTTGTTTGAATGAACTGAGCCAGCAGGTTCGCTTCAAACGCAGGAACTTGTCCTCTTTCGGAGTGAACCCTCTGGCCTCGTTTATTCAACACAGCTGGTGAACACTCCCTCGTAACCCCCGTTGCGACTCCATCACGGCATCACTGCGCGGCCATTCACTTTAACACTCACAAGAGCAACTATTGCTGAAGTTTGCCAGTGGATCCTGACAACGTGGAGCGCTGTAAAAATAAAATAATAAAAAAATCCACTATTACGCCTGCTTGATGTTCAAGCTCATCTGTGAATTAGCAACAATGGAAAAAGAGATGGAGAAATTGTGTAACCAAGCAGTTCCGGGTGTTATTCCGACACTTAAAAAGACGGCTTTGGTGGGTTTAGTGCACATGGGGAGGAAGATGAAGATAATAACGATCAATTACTTTTCTGGGAGGCTATTGTGTATTGGCATTGATTGGTAAAAAGTGTAATTGAAAGTTGAAATGTTATAACTTGGACACATGCGGTGAATAAAGCAAAGCTAAATTTAGCTGTTGCCGTTTTTAATGGTAATTATGGTAAATTTATCTTCTCATTATTACACCTATTTGGTATAATTTTTGTATAATTCTGTGTTTTTATTACCAGAATATAATTTTTGGGTGAGTTTCAGTGAAGCCAGGTGACTTGTCGCGTACACTTTATTGATGAAATTGTTTTTGTTTTTGTCAAAGAAGGAAGAAACACTACGCGGTTTGCATAGTAAAATAGGAGGATTACTGTAGTAATCCTTTATACAGTATTGTCATAAAAAGTTCCTTTCATCCTACAACAAAGCCTCCAGCATGTTCTTTACAGCGGTTGCTTGTCATTTTGCTCACGTTTTAAGCAAAGAACAAACAGCTTTAAAAAGAATCACTGCGCTTTGTTAGTGTGCCAAAATGTTGTTTTAAAAGGAAGAGAAACACATTCTATTTCATTCAAGGCTTCAATTTCATTGTAGTGCATTAAATGTGACTCTTTAATATGTGCTATTAGCAATATCCTTGTCACACAACATGAATATGTTCCTTTCTTTTTTTTGCCACTTTTAATAAACAAATGCACCCAACTTGCAATTTTGCGAAAGTATGACCCACTCAGTGACATCCAGGATTCAGCCTGTCTGAGATTCTCCTACTGTAAAACCGCTGGAGGGAGGCAAAGAATATTTAAGTAATAAGTCATGAGAAGTTGTACTTGACTGATATTTTGGAGGAGCTCGCGGGCACGACTCAAGTGAAGCGGACTGGTGAGTGTAAAATGACAGCAACAATAAGCAGAAATCCAGACGTCTCATAAGTGTTATATTAATACAACTTCATCCATTAATCATGGTATTAATATCAATCTCCTTGGTGGTTTTGGTTTTATGAGTTATTTTACATGAGCTTTTATTGTTAACTAATTCCCTTTGGTTGCATGTTAAAGATTTAAACTCTATGGATGGCTACTTTACCACAAGGGATTATATTATTATTCTAAATTAGATCTGATAATGGAGCATTTCAAACCCCTACCAGCCCCAAATTTATGTATAATCCTTTAATAATGGCAAATTATACAGTTACACCAGGGGCGGTAAAAAATATTTTTTAACCGTATCAAACAATCCAATGTAGATAAAGATAATGCAAAGCAGTTATACTTAAAAAAAACGCAAAACAGACTATCCCATCATAGCTTCTTGGCATATTCCTGTTTAATGCTTTCTGGATTTGTCAGGGTTTTGGATGGCCAGTGGACCTGGTGCCAAATTCTGAACCAAATAAACAACAAGATGTACCAATTTTTAAAGGCGGTATTTATTTATTTACGTAATAACTTTGCATTAATTGTTGCACGACCACGGTACACGTAGGACTGCACAATTATGGCCATCACTATGATCAATATTATGATCAAGACAATCTGTTATTAATCATGGGAAAACATCTGTATACGTACTTTTCCACAAACAAAATGTAAAACGTTTTAAACGTAACACGGAACTTTAAAACAAATTGATTCGAGTAAATAATTTTTTGATGAATTTTATCCAAGAATTGTAATTTATCAACGGCTAACAAAAAAAAAGTTGCTATTATATTATTTAATTTCACTTGACCTGAATCCAAGACAAAAGGATGTTGATCCCTTTTTTGCTCGCTTGTTATTTCAGCAGTTTACTGAAGCCTAAACATTGTGGTTGGCTGTCCACTGCTGGAGAAAATACCCGATATACAACAGAGCCTGCATTTTAAATGCAAATATCGCTGACCATCGGGTTAATTTAATCATCGCTGTCAAAACCGTGCTCACATTTAAGACTTAAATAATCGTGCAACCCTAAAGACACACTTTCTGAAATGTCGCAAAATACATATAACACACATAAGGATTTTCGTAAATATAGATGATCTGCCCCTACAGTTTTCAGATCAGATTGGGACAAATTACTAATAACAAACATTACACTACAGGATAATTGCTCAGGTAATCTTTAAGAGACATCCGATAATTGATCGCTCAAATTTGGGCCGACCACCAAAGACTGTATCAGAGTATAAGTAATATACTTCGTACATACTGTATGTACAGTATATATGAAGAAAGCCTAGGGCAAAAAAAATAATATATATATATATATATATCCAGAGATATGCTTTTAAAAATGTCATCACACATTCGCCGAGCTATCCTGCAATATGCGAGGCATACTAACAGCCCGGTCTTTTGAAGAAGTCCACCCAAGCCCTTTCATGTTTGCTTGATCACTTGCATTGCATTGTAAAGTAGTTTTCCTTTTTCTTTGAAGAACTGCTTTGTTCCTTGGTTAACATTTAGATTTCAGTATGTGGATTCCATGATTGCATTTCTAATACAAATCGGGACGTGTGGACATAGCGACCAATGCAAAGTTTTCCTTTTGAAAAGGTCACATATAGCTTTTACTCATATAGTTTCACGGCAAAGACAAAACTCAAACATGAAAGATGATTCCAGAAGCTGGCGATATCGCCGGATGGGTTCTCGACGAAGATAAACACTTCAAGGGGGCTGGTTCAACGGGTGTCATGTTAACGTTAATTTCCTGTGTGATATTCCTCATTCGCTTCGCTCCGCGGTGATGCAACTCAGGAGCTGTTTTAGCAATAGGTGTGTGTGCCGCAGGGCGTCTGCAAGAAGATTGACGCGGCCGTTTGTGTTCTGCTGGAGACTGCTTGCGGTGAGCACAATGCGCATCCAACATGTTAAGTGTGCTTCTGCATTGGCGTAGAACTGAAGTTCGGAATTGCAGTTTTTAAGTAGTTGCTTTAGGTTTACTATATTTTTCAAGCTGATATCTGCATTCCTTATTCTCACAGCAAATTTGAAATCCATGGCTGGATGGGGTTACATGCCCGTGCTAAAGAAGGCAAAAATAAACATCAAATGGCTAAGACCTAGCAGTCAATTTGACAAAGTGGTGTGGGTCTCAGGGAGGCAAGGAACAGACTGATCGGACAAAGTGTACGGTTGATGAGACCAAATGACGATGACAACATCCTTCAAAAGACACTTGTTGTGCAGAGGATGCAACTCGGGCCTTATAACGAATGGCTGTGATGTTAGAGGATGTAGAAAAGAGAAATCCCTTTGACTTTTGAGAGTCCTTCAGTCCTTGGTGCGTCAGTAAACAGTCTGTGTACTGTTTGTAGTCAAGTGTCAGTGAGGTTCATTAAAATAGACGTGGGCCAGCGCAATAGTTGGAAGCAGAAGCCTCTGTGTTTTTTTTTTTTTTTACTTCATGGTGAATCATGTTTAGAATTCAGGATCAATGTGTCCTTGTCTGACTACTCTCAGCTGCTCACTCTTTTCTACCACACTGATGGTCTGTTTGGCTACTGATAGCTGTCACTAGTAATCTTCTCCTACACATCCTTGGCCTCTCGCAGGGGGTGGGAGGAGCGCCTGTTTTAAAGCTAATTAAAAATTTAGACGACACAATATTGTCAACTGATTAAGGTGCTCCCGCTCCCGATTTCTTCCCCGCGTTGCCAAGATGGCCGAGTGAAGAAACAAAGAAGCCAAGACGGAACGAAAAACAAAGATTGAAGAAAATCAATTGTCCACGCGCCTCCGACATCTTAATGCCACAATCAGTAAGGAAGGATGTGTGAAAGTGATGGAGTGTCTGTCAGTTGTTGGACATTGCAGGAGCTCTTAATTGAGTGAGAGGAGAGTGGCTGGCTGGGATATATTGCTCATGTTAGTAGAGAGCATAAATAGACTGTGTTGCTGGATCACACAGAAGGCGACTTGTCACATCTCCTAGTGTTGCAAGTTAACTCAATCCTGCAGTTGTTATTTTTTTCTCTTTGTCTCGTTTTACGTCTTACAACTAAAGCTTATGCCCAGTGTTAAGTAGAGGAAAACACATTGATGCAAATTTGAGCGTTGTCTGATTATCGTAAGTCTCTGAAAGATTATCCTGAGCGATTATCCTGCGTGGTAAGTGCGATTCCTTTCTCCCAGATCAGAGCAACCGACAATCAACACTAGTCAGGTTTCCATCCAATTGTTTGGATTTTTTTTGGGGCGCAAAACGGACATGCGACTTATGCCCGTTTCCATCTGTTCTTCTTTTCCGAATATTGAGAGGGCTCTCCGCCACCTACACCATAGAGATGGAATCCACCAGTAATTTAAAAGAAGAAGAAGAAGACCAGGAAGTGATTGCGTTGTGCGATGACGTCGTATGAGTTTGCTTTTGTAATTCTTGATCAACCGGAGCGTTTTTTTGCTTTTTTTTCCATCTAAAATTGCATTAATATTCACTTCGTTAATTAATTCAAAAAAGATTTTAGTTTTGTCGTCCCTCCAAACATACCTTACTTTATCGTCGGACGTTGCTTTGTGACTACAAACGTACGTGTGACGCAATATCCGGTCAAAAAGTGCGACGTGTATCTGGTCTTGCCAGCGGTTATTCACAAAACCTGTTTCCATAGCCAAAATTGGCGTTTTTCTTTTTTTTTAACTCTTCAAAATCCACCCACTCTAAGCGTAAAAACTTTTTTTTGCGAATTTTGGGCCCTTTTTCGAATTTCTAGCGTTTCCATTCAGTTTTATTTTTGCATTTCTTGAAAATTTGAATAAAAATGGGTGGATGGAAACCCAACTATTGTTAAAACTGTGAAATATTCAGCGTAGAAAATCCTTTCATGTGTAGTGAGACACAAATTCTGTGATTGTGACGAGAAATTGAACGATAGCCATGTAAATATTACATTTAGTGGTTGATTTTGACAAAGTTCCAAAGACTATTTTCTGGGGGGGGGTTTGTAAGTTAAATGTGTTAAAATGTGAAGTCTCATTGGAAAGGTGTATTCAATAAACTTTAACAGTGTATTTCTTGGTGTATCTTAGAAACAAAGCGAGACAACTTAATAGGCGCAATTCTGTGAATAAAGTGTAAGTGTAAAGAGAGAACAGCTAAGCTACAGGTTCATTGAAATTAATTATTTGAAGTTATTCAGACATTATGCCCAAGGCAATTTGAGAGTGAATTTTCTCATCTTCATAGGTGAATGTAATCCCATGCCCAGTAGACTGGTTAATTGACTGAAAATAGCGCTTGGAGCAGGGCTGTCCTGTTAGTAAGGCAAAGTCTATACGGCAAGTGGAGCGCGGTGAGAATGTGTAATAGCTGAGCAGGAGACTGCATAAACAATAGCCTGGAGGTAGAGGTTGGACAGTATAACAAGGATAAACTTTACACGGTAAGAATGTCCCCTCTGTGGACGTGACTACACCGTTTTTGTAAAAAATAGAATGTAAATGTCATGTCAAAAGTGCAGCTCCAGTATGAGCTCACCGCATGTTAACCAGTGAGCATTCGCTTTCCCCTTTGCGCTCAAACAAATGCAACATTTGCATGCACGGAAAATGCCAGGGAAGAAAATGCAGTTGGACAGCTGAAACAGCGACGGGACCAAAAACCATGAGCAAATATGTCACGCGCTATGAAGAAGAAATGAGTGTTTCGCAACTCTGACACGAGCGCTTGCACTCATGTATGAATTAAAAACACAAAGTGTACTGTTTCTCTGTACTAATAATAGCGCGAGACAGCAAGTGGAGGCAAGTGCATTTATTTGGCCAGTTTAACTTCCAAAGTTGAGCACAACACATTCCTGGACACTCTTTCATAATTTTGCCTACAAGATGAATTCTCGCTGTATTTGTGAGTTCACAAGTACCTGGAATCCATCTTGTACTGAGCCCACTGATTTTCACCAATCGCAACGCAACAGTGTGTTTGGAGGCGGGATATGCGGCTGTGATGAAAACAAGAAGCGCATCGCCCAATCAGCTCAATTCCCGAGCAGATCACAGATTGATATTGTGGAAAAACTCCCTTTGAGTGATTCACATGATCAATCTGGCTTTCACGCCAACATCCTGCAAACTTCAATCAATTCCAAAAATATTAAACACATCAAAAATCCATCCATCCAATTTCTCTAGAGCTTGTCCTGATTACGGTTGCTATCTCAGCTTACTGTAGGCAGGAGTCAGAATACACCCTGGACCGGTCGCCAGCCAATCAATCCCATGAGATAATAAAGATAACAACAGTTCACAAATGAGTCGAGATCTGAACTCTGTGAACTGTGACGCAGACGTGCTAATTATTCTTTCACCGCGCTGCCAGCTTACAAATATGATGTTATCAAACATGTGTTAATTGGCTGGCTTGAAAAACCTCATTATTTAAAAAATTGTCAGAAGTGGACTCACAAGGTTTTCGGACAGCATCAGTATTGAAAACCACACCATCATCGCTCCAGCAACTTTGTTTGAGTGTGTGTTTAATGAGAGCCTGAGCCTGTAGGGTTTGACCATTGGTTGAATGAAATTATTCACCTGTGGATCATTAATGTGTGACTCGGGGGGAAGATGACCTTACCACACCACCTCATAATTAATAATCCATTGCATTGTCAGAATGAAACCATACTTCTGCAAATTGTGGCCTGGGGCGTTCATTTACACAACCGCTGAAGGAGCGTCATTACAATTACATGTTACAATTGATATCATTTGAAATGGTAAATGAAAAGGACTATTATGGAGAAATAGAAACGCAGACCGGTTGGAACGATGGTAGTGTTGGGGTTTACAATAGTTGTGGAACACAATATTTTGTGGGTTTTGGAAGATCAGTGAAAACGCGCTAAAACGGATGGCAGGTGGGGTTCTGAATGAGTTCATGTCCACGTAAACGGCATTATCGATGGACTGACACAATTACAGAGCTTACCCATTTGAGGGATCATGGACCCAGTGATTAAATGGGCAGGGCACTGTTATTAACTCTTTCACTGCCATTGACGTTTAAAGACGTCAAGTAAAAACCTACGGAGCACTGCCAATGACGTCTAAAGACGTCATCCAATGATTTTTTATTTTTTTTTGAAACGGGTAGAGGGAACCCTTCCGCATGTCTGGTGAAAGTTTCCAGCCGGTCTGTTGTGCCTAATGACTATTTTGGGCCCCTAGAGGGCAGCGATGACTCTCTTTTGACAAGATCGGATGGGCGTCAGTAGAGGCGGAGCTAGAGCGTCGAGCAGGAGATCAGAATGGAAAACAAAGGAAAAATGGCGACCGTTTGCGAGGAGTTCACGCCCGAGCCGTTTTATTTCAAAGACAAAAGCATCGACCAAAGCTAAAAGAGCACATTGATGACAATGATCATCATCGATGATGATGATGATGATGATGATGACTCCGTGGATGGAAAGCATTGACGCGGCAGTAGAAGACGTGGGAGGGGAAGCTAGATGGCTGAGGAGGAAGTGTTGCCTGTTTGGAAAGCAGCTCTCTACACTTACAAGACGAAATGGATCGACCAACGCTAAAAGAGCACATTGATGACGACGATGATCATCATCGATGATGATGAAGGTGAATCCGAGCTTGACGGCGAAATTGGAACCGCTGACGCGGCGGCTATGACGGCGTCATAAACGCGGAGCACAATCGAGCACGCACAGGCGGGCGTTCGATCGGACGACGAAGAGTGCCCCGAGTCCAATGCATATTCATCGGAGGAGTGTGTACAGTCTGCTACTTGCTATTTATTCCCCGGAAAAAAAGGAAAGTGTAACGTATAATGTTTGCACGCGAAACGGACAAAGTGAAAGTAAACTTGTGCGAGTCCAGCGGCGTCTCCTTGCACGCAGGGGAGCGTTATAAAAAGAAAAACTGTATTTGAAACATCCACATAATTGTAGTACCACAGTTGCACACATTTGTAAATAGTTTGCGAAATTGTTTTGTCAAATTGTTACACTGTTGAATGGAAATAAACGCATTTTGCAATCAAAAAACAAGTAAAGCACTATTTAGGTGTTTGTGGCATCATTCATGGACAAAAAGAAGTGTACAATTCACTGGAGTGCATGAAATAACATCGTTTCACAAAAAGCCGTTTTTGTTTCAAAACAGAGAATTTCGGTGAAAGTAACCATTTTCTATTGTTACTGAAGAACGGAATAAGGTAGAAACAAACTCTTTTTTTTCGGATGAAAGATGAGAGTCCAATCTTTCATTTGGTAGTATGTGTGTTTCCATAGTCCAAACACAACATTTTCTGTGGACCTTGAAAGATCAGTCAAAATGCTTAAATCGGCTGGCACTGGCGACATCCCATTTCTGAAAACGTCTGGCAGTCAAAGAGTTAAGGAAATACAGTAGCTGAGAATACACAAAAAACACAATTCCCTTTGTGTCGTTCATTCGTCATTATTCTCGCTAGCTTGTTTTTAAAATGACACGGTCATTCTTATTTCTCATGCGCCCATCCTTTTTCCGCACTCTTTTTACAAAGCTCACCATTGCCCGTCTCAACGGCCAGCAGATGGCTTTTAAAGACCCCCCTGCTGAGAAAAAATAGAGCGCCTTTAGAAACTTTATTCTTGCTAATGCGCACCCATTACTCTAGTTTTAATGTGGGCGTCTGCTCGTGGCGCGCTCGTTTTATTTTTGCCACAAGCCCGGGGTCGTTGAGGGGAAGGGCAATCATGTCAGACAAATCGCATTCGTAATTGGGGGGCTAGGTTGGTTGTTCCTCCCGCTTCTCAGCATGCCAATAGGATGGCCAGCTAGCATCTCGCTAAAGAGGGAATGTGTTGAAATGCTGAAAGAAAGGAGGATGGAAAACACTTGCCATCCATCTCAGTTTGCTAAGTTTTTCCCTCTACAAGTCACCTTGTACTCTCCAAAGAGTGTCGGTGTGCTTTGAATAATTGGAAAAACAGCCACTGTGCACTTACAAGCTTTCTATACGTCGGTTTAATGGAAAGGGCTTTTTCTGGGTTTGATGAACAGTTTTAAGGTTAACACCAAACTACAACTGAGAATCAGTCAACATCATTTGTTCTTATATTCATACCTGTGTTTTTCCATTCAGGCTACCGTCCATCACAAAAGGTCTTGGTTTTTATTTTGATTTTTTATTGTTCTGCCGCTCTGTTTCACACAAGACTTTGATGAAGAAGTTTAAATCACTGTGTTGGCAAGCTACTACTTGAGGTGGTACACATCAATCACAAAGCCAGCGTTAGGTCATTGTGATTTAAGCGCAAGCTCTTGAAGTGTCTCACTGAGTTTTATATCTTATTCGCTTTCTGTTCCATCGTGCTCTCAATGTGTTGTTTTAATGAATGAATGTATGCTTTCATCTCAGCCATAAAAAAAAATCACTGTACAGTCAGTCATTAGTGGGGTTTCCATCCATTTTCAAGAAATGCGAAAATAAAACTGAATGGAAACGCTAGAAATTCGAAAAAGGGCCAAAAATTCGCAAAAATACACTTGGAGGGGGTGGATTTTGAAGCGTAGCGGAAAAAAGGAACATGCGAATTTTGGCTATGGAAACTGGATACACGTCGCACATTTTGACCGGCTACATCTAATAAAGTAAAAGATTAAAAAAAAAGAAGATAAAGTAAGGTATGTCTACGTCAAATAAAGTAAAAGATTAAAAAAAGAAGATAAAGTAAGGTAGGTCATCGCACGGCACAGTCTCTTCCTGTTCTTTTTCGTCTTCTTCTTTTAAATTATTGTTGGATCCCATCTCTATGGTGTATAGCGCCACCTACAGTGGCGGAGTCTCCTCTCAATATTCGCAAAAGAAGAACAGATGGACACGAGCATAAGTCGCGTGTCCGTTTTGCGCATTTTCAGTAAATTCGCTTAAACAATTCGAAACAATTGGATGGAACCCTGACTAGTGTTTGAAATAACATTTTACCATGGTTGAATCATGCAAGTGTAACAGTTTTAACGTCACATCACTAAAGTTGACATAACTTTAGCTAGTTGGCAGCTTGTCAGCCAGTGGGATATTGCAAGAAGACAATGTAACAGACCACTCTACATGTTCACAAGTGGATGGCCTCAAATGCATGACTGATCACACAAGCCCAAAAGTCAAACAGGAATGGGAACAAAAACAGGAAGTAGAGACAAACTAAAACTAGCCACACCGCTGAGGTGAATAAAGCTGCCGGTCAAGACCCTTGCCCACAACGATCCCCTACGTTTCGAGCGGAATAAAGCGAAAGTGTTCAGCATGACATCCAAGGCAAACCCCTAATTGACTTTTTCTTATCCCTCCGATTGACTTCACCAAGGCTTTTAGGCTCTTCTTTTTAGCTGCAAGGCATAACTTTTGTCAAGAGACATTATTCCCCTTTGGTCACAGCTTAAGAGGCAAGGTTTCTTCTCGGCAGGTAATACCGAACTGACACACAGTCGGAAAACAGCTTTGATCCCCATCGTGATCATGTGGCACATCCAAGATGACAGGCGAGGGCGTCTTTGGACCGCTTTATTCCACTAAAGGTGTACGAGAAAACACTCGGGCTAGTAAAAAATGCCAGGGAATTGTGGCGCTCGCATTTACTAAAGCCAAAACAATACCTGAACTGGCCCCTTGTGAGTCCCTGCTCGTGTCTTCCAGAGAATAAGGAGGGCTTTACGTCTCACAGGCGATGTTAGAGGCTCCATAAGGAAGTAGCATTTTATCATACTGTTGCCTGGCCCTGTTAAACATCTATTTTTAACATATCCGTCTGCTGTGGCCTTTTAAAAATACAAAACACCCAAAGGCAATGCAGCACCTGTAATCCAGCTGACAAAATAAGATAAACTGCAGTTGCCTTCACCATCAAAACACACAAACACCATTTACATGTAGATTTTCACATCCAATCAGTTCTTCGTGACCACATGGTTTACTGTATGTCGTGTTGTTTGATCATCAAAAACCCTTCATAACGTATCAAACTACTATTGACATGTTCACACGGCTGACCACTGTTGGGACGTCAGTTACTGAAGTGGAATATTGTCTATGCCAGGGGTCCTCAAATACATTTTTAACCCTGGAGAACCCAAGAACCCTTTTCTTCATTGGAAAATTATGAATTATACATTAAATGACTGCTATAAGTTCACTGAACACCAAAATATGTTTTTTCAATTTTAACCCTTTTTTTCTAACTAGCTCAGAGTTGCTAATTTATCAAAATATATATATAAAACATACTCCTAGGCATTTTGCATATGAAAAAGATTAACAAAAAAAAACACAATTTTACCATCTGATGGTTTTGTTTGGATTGATTTCCAGCTCTACAAAACAGCATGTTGCCAGCCATCTTGTCACCACCACTCTGGCTCATGTAAGTGCAATATTCATCCACTAGATGGCCCCATGCAGGGGTCAGAAGTGGCACTCTGGACTTTTGAAGTTAAATTTGTATATTAAAAAAAAAGGTCTTTGTTATTTGAGTAGCAGAATTTATAGGGGCCAAATTTGACCCCGTGGGTTCTCCAGGGTTAAGCGGCCAAGTTCAGAATCAGAAGACTTGGGACAAGTGCTGAGTTGTTGCAACTATCCAATACATTTTGGCATCTGTTAATCTCTTTATTCCACACAAGATGTTTGATCAAGATTTGATCTTGTGGAAGTGAGTTATTAGAGTCATCAAATCCCACTGCCATGACAAAAGCTAAAAGCTCAACTCAAAAGCAATCATACCAAATCTCAAGTGTCCTGTCTACTGGTTAGAATGCACGTCCGTGTTCCCCCCGTGCTTGAGTGTGTGTAACCCAAAGGCTCCAACGCGCCTGCGGCCCTAATGAGGGTAAGCACAACAGAAAATGGATGGATGGAAGTTTGCTTTTGAAGTACCTCTGAAAATGGCCGATATGACACTAAAATGGTCGCTTCAAAACAAAATGGCAGATATGCTGTCCTAACCCAGCATGCGTTCTTGAGGCTTTTTTTTTTTTTTGTGGTTTTGCTCATGATAAAAGTGCCTATAAAGAACCAAGTTAAGCTAAACACTTCCAAAAACTCCAAAGATGAATTTCAAATCAAATGGAAGTTACGGAACAATAGTGTCAAAAGCAGATGTAAGTTCAGAAGATCTTTGTCTAATGCAATTAGGCACTCATTACAGTAGTAATATTCAACGGTACTGCTGCCATTGCCAAAGCTCCCAATTAACTATTGTTATAGCAGTTGCCACCTACAACCACTTTCTGGATGAATTAAAAGTAAAAAGGAATGTTAAAAATAGATGACCCGTGTCACGAATAAAAAAAGAATAGTTTTAATTACAGCGAATTTCAACATACCCTCTTGAAGGTATTATTCCCTGGAGGCTTATGAACAAGAACTTCAGCAAAGAGGTTAGCATTAGCGTATTGCATTGGGTTTAATAATGATGGAATAACTCAACCTTCTTAAAATTAGCTCCATTGCCTATTAGATAGACTTCTAACTCAGGATATTCATCTCTAATGGGATGTAGGTGTGCTAATAGTGTTTGGGAACGTGTTAAATAATAGTTCAATAAAGGAGGATTCTGTTGAAAGGCTGTTCGATATGCAGCTGTTGTGCGTGAAACAGATTTGTCTGTTCTCTTATGAGAATCCAATGGTGTTAAATAATGAATGAAACAAATTTCTCAGGCTATCATTACCGCCGGTCTACAATAGTTGCTTTATCTTCTCTACGGGCTCAACTTGATGTAAACCGGCACTGCAAGGGTTCCAGGGGCATTTGTTTTAAAAATACGGTCAAAGTTGTAGAATAATCCAGAACATCAGAATTTTATTTTATTTTATTTTTTTACAGAAAAGGAGGCCAGTTAGCATCCTGAAGATTAATTCTAGTGTTTTACATTACGCGGGCATTGTGGGTTGTCCGTTGCCCTACGATTGGGATTGACCAGACTAGGATGTGGCCAGCCAAAGTCAAGATGTGAGTCTTACCAATGCCGTTAAATGAGGACAACTGCTATGGGGAGTTGATTGACGCATTCAGTGGTTTCACTTTTTAAGAATGAAACTGTTACTTGAGATATTGGCACATACAAAAAAGAGAAAAGAAGAAGAAAAAAAGAGAGCAATGATGATGACATGTCAAATCGGTAAAATTACCGAATGAACAATACTGAGCGCTACAGAAAAAAAGAAAATAAATATTGCCTGCTGTTAGTAAAATTATGATTATGATGATGACGACTACAAACAGACAGAACCGCGGGACACGGGATGAAGGGACATTAATGCTTTCCTATCATGCTTTTCTTACCTTTTGCCATACGGCAACATCTTTTTCCACATGCAATTTCCAGCAGGATTTTATGCGGTTGTCGTGAAATTATACAGACAGATGGCAAAGATGGAATTCATGTACTTTCTTCCCTCACACATCCAAAGTATTTAGAGATATACAGCTATAAAGGGAAGCTTGTTTGGTGCGAGTCCATATAAAAGCTGCTGCAGCAGGTAATGTCCAAGGCACTCCATCCATTCCCTAGCACAGAAGGGAATCGAGGCTAGGTAAACAAAGCCATTAGAGACAAATCTATTTCTGAAGAAAACAGAATCACATCATCAAACACGAGAAGAAGAAAAATATGATCCTGCAGCCCTTTGGGCCCCGGCGTGGCAATGATAGCCGACTGTGGCATTTGTCTTTATCAGTCCGCCTTGAGGGAGGGAGAATGTGGCTGGGAAAGTGTGAAAATAAAAGGGAATGAGAAAGACGGCGGAATCTGAAGAGCACAAGATCTTCTTCACTCTTGGGAGAAAAAAAGAGACATCTGTGTGTGCGCGCGCCATACTTATCCGGCTCGGAGATATACCTGTGATTATTCCTCTTGCCTACATGTTTTTCTGTTGATGCAATGAGGCTCTCAGACGGTCAAGCCTTAAAATAGCAAAGGATGAAGGGGCTCGGTGGACAACAAACCCCGGCATCACTCCTGGCTGGCTGACGCTTCATCAAAATGACACGGCTGACCTGAGAATATTTCAACTCACTTTGCAGTAACAACACTAAGGTCAAATATAAACTGTAGCTTTGAAGGGAGGACCCATTTTGACGGCATATACGGTATGATCTCCAAATTATGTAATGGTATATTAAGTGGGTGTGCCATAAATTTGCAGTGCAGGCAAAAAATAAATCAAATCAAATCAAAGATGTACTGTACTGGTGGAATTTTGATTTTAAATTTCCCATTGAGGTCAAATGTTCATCATCCATTCATTTTCTAGAGCACTTGTCCCTCCCATTAAGGGTCCTGCTTTTTTTTTTTTTTTTCTTCTGGGGAGCTCAGTATTGTTCATTCGGTAATTTTACCGATTTGACATGTCATCATCATTGCTCTCCTTTTTTTTTTTTTTTTTTGTATGTGGGTGAGTATGTGTGCGTGCGAGTGTGTGTGTATTCATTAGTTCACCTAAAACCTATTAAAAAATCCCATACCGTTCACCTAAACCGAACACTTCCAGCCAGAGTCGTGAGGCCGTCAGGAGACCCGAGGAAGGACCAAAGAAAGGAAAGTTAAATCATTAAGGGTCCTGCTTAACCGCAGTCCATCACTGCCTATGGACAATTCAGTTTCTTCAATGAACCTAACATGTTTTTGTGGGGGGATGCCGGAATATGTGGAGAAGACCCACACAAAACACAAGCACATTTAGGGAGAACATTTCGACTGTATTTAGGCTGAGATTCAAACCCCTGAAGCTAACCACAGGCCGCTATGCCTCCCTGAGGTCAACCGTATTTTGATTAACTAATTCCTGAGTCAAAGTAACCACTAATGGAATGGAACAAATTAAAACTTAAGGCCCGCCCCACACAGAGTGAAAGAACATTCGTGCATTATGTGGAGTTGGTGAACTAGTTTTCACATTAGCCACGAATTTGCAGCAATTTTACGAGCAAATTTGAATCTGCATTGAGCAGTTTGAACCGTGTAGAGTCGCTGTTGCTAGGAATGAGGCTGGTCTGTTGGAATTTAGATGTCTCTGGGGTTGGTGAAGGACTCTGGTTGGTGGCCTGGTGGGTGGTGTCTAGTCGGTGCTGGATTTCACTTTCCTTTCTTTTCTTTGATCCTTCCTCGGGTCTCCTGACGGCCTCACGACTCTGGCTGGAAGTGTTCGCTTTAGGTGAACGGTACGGGATTTTTTAATAGGTTTTAGGTGAACTAATGAATACACACACACTCGCACACACACATACTCACCCACATACAAAAAAAAAAAAAGAGAGAGCAATGATGATGACATGTCAAATTACCGAATGAACAATACTGAGCTCTCCAGAAAAAAGCAAAAAAAAAGGAATGAGGCTGGTCATTGCCAGAGGAGGACACTGCTGTCCCTCCCCGGTCCACCCTTTTCGGCCAAGCGCCCGCTCTTTCGGTGCGTGTTTAGCCTCGTAAAAATACACAGAATGAGAAACACCGTGTGCACGTATCAGGTTCGACGGACGAAAACCTGCTTCGGGCGCTCATTCCTTGCGTATTTTCAAGGCTTCACGTTCAAACTGGGGCGGCGCGGTGGCGGTTAAGAAAATGGATGGACGTTCAAACTGTTCCAACTTTTGCAACGTTCAAACTTCAAGGTGAACGATGACAAAATATTTATATTGGTATATATTGTATGATAGGGTCTCAACAGTGTTGCCCTTTCATTACTTCCTGCGAGGGACAAACAGGAGCAATTGTTTCCTGTCGTCAGATGGCGCGGCTCTGACCAAGGCTCATCTCCGGGAAGGATCCCCTCTGTTTGCCCTCCATCTTGGCTTCACTGTATAAAGCCTTGACTGGCTGCCTTGAGACTCCATGCCAAGTCTTTGCAGATGCTTCATCATTTCCTCTTTCCAAAGCCAGCAATTTTTTTCCTGTATTTTTTTTCTCTCCCCGCTCTGTTATTATCTGGCCAGAGCGGGTATTCTCTGAAGGAGGCCTGTTTGTGCTACCGCCAGGCTCATAGCCAGTCACTGGCTCGCCTGTTTTCTTTTCTTCTCCCTCTGTTCGGTTTGAATACTCAGGGGAAATTTGTCTCTGTCTCTGATATAGTTTTTTTTTTTTTCCCGCTGACCACTTTTCCCCCTTTTTTGCTTCTACTCATCAGTTTGCCCTTTGCTGAGACACCATAACTCACTTTTATGTGATTTTACAAGAGAGCTGTGTCGAAAAAGCATTAATTAAAAACACAATTTATGTGTTAATATGCATAATCGTGTTTGTGTCCTGATCCCTATTGGAGATAATGCACCAAAAAATGCCCTTCATCAGAACCTCAACGGCAGAAGGCGATAGTTAGCTCCAGCTTGCTTAATGCTGTGCCAACGTTGTTTGAGCGAAAAAACAGCAATCGGCCATCTGGACTCGACGGAATGACTCAAAAGGAGTTCTGAAGAGCCTCTTACCATCCATCCATTCTCACAAGGACCAAAATGTTGACTCATGCTTTTGTTGTCTTGTTCTGTTTTACATGTTAAAACTGGTAAATGATTGTTGTCACTGATCACTTATATAATTTGATCCCATGGAGAGAGAAGCATGCTGTTAACCCTCACATACTGTTTGAATTCAATTTTAATGTTTGCATTGCAATAAAAAAAAAATGAATGTCTATCTTTCACCTTAAAACGGATGCCTTTTTTCAAAGTGATCCAAAATATTAAAAAAACTAAATATTTAACAATGTTATTCTTTTGTAAAGGTACAAGTGTATGTGTACATGGAGGCTGTTCATTGGTCAAATATGACCCATGCCTACTAAAATGTATTTTACATGTAGCAGTGCGTGTTAAATTAAGTAAAATAGTGGACTTGGTGGTAATCTTGATATATATATAGATATATATTGAGTACAGAAGTTATGATTGAATTCTATTAAAATAACTCGTTTTTCACAAATTGGGAAGAATTTGTGCCTTTGCGTAGAGTTATCTCACCTGTGGGTATGTGTTCCCACAGCATTTGTGTGTGAATATTCGTTATTTGAAGGAAAACCCCCTGAAGTCGATGCTAACTTTGTTAGCATTTGAATGTGATCCTCCCTTCGCTTTTAGCATTAGCGCTAGGGTAGCGAAGTTTTTAAAAACAAAGCATGTTTTGTGTTTAAATATACAGTAGATGTTATTCTTATTGTTGTGTGTTTAGTTTTACAGTTAACTCTAACAGGGATGTCATTAAACATCTTAAATGACGCTTTGGGACAACAGAATAACCATTTGCTAGTTGCTATTGCTACGCAAGCAAAATGGTGCATCCAGGATTCTTTCACAGCGTCAGAAACTTCGGTTTGTTTGATTATAAAGTTTTAAGGGGAAAATGATTGGCCAATTGGCCGATTGTTTTGACAGATGTTAGAAGCCGATTATAATCGGCGGCTGATAAATCTGTCGGACCCTAATTAAGAATGCCTACACATTTTCAACAATAGGGACAGAAGTCCTACAAAGGTCAGAGCATGCCATGACATAGGGCAAAACAAATACCCAATATATACGTTACTTTTTCTCTTTTAATTGATTAAAGATAAGGATGCATCATACATGTATTATATAGTTTGAAAAAATTTGCAGTTCATAATTTAATAATTATTATGACATTTCTGGCCCAGCTCAAAATTGACAATTGTTAAGTTTGTGAAGTAGTGTAAAATCGGATTCCTTTATTCCTTTGTAGAATTTGGTCCGAAACCAAGTCTGAAAATCAACTTATGGGGATAATTAGCATTTGTTAGCATTTAGTTACTATATCCACACCGGACAAAACAAACCACACCAAGACGGACAATGACCGACAAATAGACAAGTCAATCCAGCGTGACTCGTGATGCTTTCTCATCTCTTACTGTACCTCCCCCTTTATTTTCCTCCAGGCCAGAACATCTCCTTCCCCCCCGTGGCCCTGTGGGTGACCATCGGCCTCGCCGTGTGCCTTCTAGCCCTGCTCGTGGCGCTGGCCGCCGTCTGCCGCAGGAAGATCAAGGAGAGCTGCGAGGAGGCCAGGAGAGAAGGTAAGGAGGCCATCCGACTCCGCTGGGCATTCTCACATCTCACTCATGATGGCTCACCACCGATGTCAATGTATAATCCTCATAGGTTGAATAAAATGTGAGATACTTTCATTTTTGGAGGCCAATATTTTCAAATATACTCGTAACAGAATTTAAAGTAATTTATTATATTGCCATAATAATGCCGATATTATTACACACGGAAACTAGGAAAGACAATGGAAAAATACTGGTGAAGAAGTGTTAGAAAGATATAGAATGCCACCCTCGGAATTGCAGCTTTCACTGCTGACTGCAATAGCGCCAACTGCTTGGTTGGGTTATGATACGCACTGTGAAGGCCCACATACATTATGACAGGGAAGACAGCGAAGATAAATTACTTACTCACTTCCACACTTTTTTTTTTTTTTTTTACTGACCCCTTGGAGCCGAGCTACCCACACGCGGCGAGGAGCGAGTCGACTGCAATCCGGCTCGGCCCGGGAACGCCATTTAAAGATAAGACAAGCACAATTAGGCCGATGTGTTCACGAGGTACACACACGATCGCTATAATAATCCTCCCTCCTCGCATCCGTTTCTCACACTGTGTCATTCTATCAGAGTCTGGATCGTATATGAATAAGGCGGCGCGGCCCTCCACTTCAAACACCAAAGCGCTGCTGGAAGGGAACAGCGTATACGCTTTACATTTCAATAAGGTTGGCTAACCAGATAATCAATCCTGCTTTCAGTGCCTCCACCTCCTTCCCGCCCAACAAAAAGGAGGCCTCGCAACCCCAAGAGCCCTTTGCTGGCAGGAGGCAGTGCATTATATATTTCTTTCTTTCCATTTCATTTGATTCCATATGTTCCATGGAGCTATTTACTCTCCACCCACTAAGTCTGTGTCACTTCCATATTTATGTTTAAACCTCTGGGCCCTGTTGCAGACACCGGCTGACCTTTATTTAAATGTCTCCTCCACTCTTGTGTGGATCTCATGACAGCAGAGCTGCTGGCTTTGCTCCATCTATCGCCGCACCACCAATTTTTTTTTTTTTTGAGTGATCCTCAGACATTTCGTCATGGTAATTATTGGAACTTAGTGATGTTCCCCTTGCGATCCTAGATCATACTATATAAAAAGGGAGATGTTATGCACTTTTATATAGTTTGAAACACTAAGTGTCTAAAATTAGTTTTGTAAAAAGTTTCATGAATTTCTTTGCCTTGCGGAAGTGAGGCTATTAGCGGGTGTTTTGTGGAAAACACTACTTCACTTTGATATTTTTATGCAGGATCTTGAGTGATCGGCGGCAACAATGAATACACGAGACTGATATACTGTGCTAGAATAATTGTGTCCTTTATTCCCCGCAAACAGCAATCAACACACTTCAACGCTAAGCAGCATAATATAATCCAAGCAACGCTTACCTTGACACTAGACCGGAGAGCCGACGGTCCGGGGAGAACGAGCTGCTTAACGGCTGGGCGAACGTACGCTTCCCTCAGCTGACTCTACCCAAACCGCGCGCCGCTCCGTCTTTTATTCTTTAACAAGTAGGGATGCGCGATGTACGACTGTCTCCTCTTCCCCGTCAGTTGTCAGGCTGGTTCTCATCATCTCGCCTGTAAGTGTATGCATACCACGGGCTTGATCTCACCAGCGTGTGTTTAACAATGGTCTTTTGCCAGCGTGTATATATATTCCTGCCGGTGTACGGCTTTTCTTCCTCCTGTGTCGTTTTGCTAGCTGGCGCTCATCTTCTCTCCAGCAAGTGTATGCATTTGGAGCACCCTGCATGTCATCAGCAAATGTACGCTGTGAGCTGTGTGCTTCAGCTGCAAGCGGAGGGCAGCGCGTTTTTTTTTTTTTTGGGGGGGGGAGGGGGATTGGGATCTCATCCCAACATATGTATCAGTCGGTGGTTATTATCTAAATAATGTGAGTATCTCGCTCGCAGACACAATTACAGGAGTAAATAATAATTATGTGGTTGTTTAATTTTACTCTTGATGGGTGGGCAGGCACTCAAGACACCCAAATATTTGAGAAAGGCCATTAAAAAGTCAGTTTCCCCCACCATAAGCACATCTCCAAAGTTCCTTGACATAGCACCCCAGCCGTGTATGTGCGCAAGTGTGTCACTCGCCACAGTGGTGTCGTTCTCCAAATCTACTGATTGTTCTTTAGCCAGAAGCTAAAACCGAATGTGTTTACTCTCCAGGTGAGAAGGATGGATAGTATGTGTGGGGATGGCTATGTCTGTGTGCGTGTGCGTGTGTGGTGACAGGTTGCAATTGCGCTGAGCTTGATGGCCATACAGGCGCTCTCATCACAGCTTGTCCTTTGAGCTCGCCCCGGGGCTGCTGATGAAGTGACTGGATTGTGCCCGCCACCTTCCTACTCATACCAACTTCTATTGTCTTTCCCACAGCTGAAGAGGCCAAGGAACTAGAAGAAGACGACGAGTCAAAGACAGGTCAGCTGATTCGCAACTCCTCACACACATAACCGCATTTATAGAAATATTGCATGTAAAAAAACAAAACAAAACATATTCTGGGCAGGAATTAATGTCTTGGTTTTATCAGCTTGGGTAAGGTTGACCTAGTTAAAAAAACAGTATACAGTAAGCGCGGAAACACACACACACACACACACTTGTACTTATATAATTGTGAGGCCATCCATAGACATAATGCATTTCCTAGCCCCTTCACCTAACCCCAACCATCAAAAATGATTGCCTACCCCCATTCCTTACCCTAACCTCAACCATAACCCAATTCAAACCAAAACTCTTAAACCAAGTCTTGACCCTCAAAAAAAAGTCGAGTTGTGAGGACCGGCCAAAATGTCCTCACTTCACAAAAATGTCCTAAATCTGTCGGTTAAAGACGTATTTTGGTCCTCACAAGTACACAACGACACATACACACACACACTTGTACTTATATAATTGTGAGGCCATCCATAGACATAATGCATTTCCTAGCCCCTTTACCTAACCCCAACCATCAAAAATGATTGCCTACCCCCATTCCTTACCCTAACCTGAACCATAACCCAATTCAAACCTAGACTCTAAAACCAAGTCTTGACCCTCAAAAAGAGGTCTTGAGTTGTAAGGACCGGCCAAAATGTCCTCACTTCACAAAAATGTCCTCAATCTGTCGGTTAAAGACGTATGTTGGTCCTCACAAGTACACAATTACACGTACACACACACACACACACACACACACACACTTGTACTTATATAATTGTGAGGACATCCATAGACATAATGCATTTCCTAGCCCCTTCACCTAACCCCAACCATCAAAAATGATTGCCTACCCCCATTCCTTACCCTAACCTCAACCATAACCCAATTCAAACCAAAACTCTAAAACCAAGTCTTGACCCTCAAAAAGAGGTCGAGTTGTGAGGACCGGCCAAAATGTCCTCACTTCACAAAAATGTCCTAAATCTGTCGGTTAAAGACGTATTTTGGTCCTCACAAGTACACAACGACACATACACACACACACACACACACACACGGACTTGTACTTATATAATTGTGAGGCCATCCATAGACATAATGCATTTCCTAACCCCAACCATCAAAAATGATTGCCTACCCCCATTCCTTACCCTAACCTCAACCATAACCCAATTCAAACCAAAACTCTAAAACCAAGTCTTGACCCTCAAAAAGAGGTCGAGTTGTGAGGACCGGCCAAAATGTCCTCACTTCACTAAAATTTCCTCAATCTGTCGGTTAAAGACGTATTTTGGTCCTCACAAGTACACACACACACCAACGCACTTTATCCCTTCATTTCAGTCTGGGTTACCTGAGTCAACACTGTAAAAAAGAAGTGTACTAAACACATATCCAATGTTACCAAAAATGGTTCCTCATTCACCAAAAAGCGACTCCAATATTCAACAATTGCAGGCGTCACAATGAACAATTTGGCCGCGACAAAAAGCAATAACATCAACGTGCCATCTTTCAAATTGATGCAATAGTCAACGTTGCTTGTCGAACACAACCAAGAAGATGAATTAGTCAATGTGTCAGTTGGACACCGAAGCAAAGAGACTGAGCAGGTGGGCAGGTGTTAGGGCCACCCAACAAAAGCACTTAGTGAATGTTAACTTTGTTTACTCAAGTGCCAGTGAATGCTGATGAAGCATGAATGCACATAAAAAATGAGACCTGCTCCAGGCACCAAGTCCAGCAGCCTGTTGGCATCCTTCTTAGTCAAGTGTGCGTGCGTGCGTGCATTGAATGGAGACAGATGCACTCATTTAGAGACGCCAACAAGCTGTTTTATATTTTACGCCTTCCCCAAAAGCTACGCCGTAAAACCCATGACGTTCAAGTTGCACCAAATGGATGGTGGTAAGAGCGTCCGTGTATATCAATCCAGCCACTTTTAGATATTTTTGGGGGATAATGATTGACATAATATATCACATGACAGTACCAGGAAGGAAACTTCCCAAGAGGAACCTTGAAGCGCTTTTAAGGTTTGATCAATTTCATACTTTTATTGGAATGGCCAATGAATGAAAACAAAGATGAGTCCCGTTATATAATGTCAGCAGGGAAATTAAGAGACATTTTTAGGAGTTGATAACAAGGCCAACGCTTTGAGCTCAATCTTTTGCAGTTGGCATGAAAATCACCAGGCAATTCTATATTTTTTGCTTAGTTAGGTGTCCACAAACACCAACCATCCGTTTTGTCCTGCCAGTTACAGGCCATGTCCATATCATGTGTTTACATGAATTCACATATAAATACATATATTTATATCAACAATTTTCCAGTAATTTGTTAGTCATTAATTTTGTCAGTTTAAAGTTATTTCAGTGACCATTGTGGGTTATATCTTTCATCAACAGAGAGGTGCCAATATATGTGAAGCACTACGTTACCAATAGCAATTCCGCAAGCTTCAGTAAATGCCCATCACCAACTTTAGCAGTCCTCCCTCAAGTGTTAATCTCATTACATCCATTCATTTGACTCCTCCTTTAGTCTGATTGAATTATTTAGCCTTTCGCGCCAACAGTAAAGTTCATACCATGTGATTTTAATAAGCCGCGAGGTGATGGCGGTAGGGCTAATGACTTTTTCTATTCTTTATCGCCTCCCTCATGAATGTTTTAAAGCGATCTGTGCAGCCAGGAAGTGGGGTCAGCCATCCCACAACTAGCCGGTGTGAATATTTCAGCGTGAGCGAAAAGGGTCGTGAGGGGAACGCGCGGGCGAAAAAGAGCACGCAGATCACAGCGACAACTCGCAGCCCTCGATCCCTCCCCTCGTCACGCGGATCATGCTTCGATCCAGGTGGACGTGGCGGGGCGGCGGCACTGGAGAAGGCGAGCTAAATGGCGCTCGCTTTGCGAGACGGGCTCGTTGCAAGCACTCCAGACAGGCGGCTTTTGTGTTGCCATCTGGCTCCAATTGTGCTGACAAAGCCGCAGGTTCCTCCTGCCCGAGACAAAAGACGCCCCAAAACAAGCTCCACTTTAATGGCCGACGATGGGGAGCTCACGTGTGTTATCTTAATGAGCTGTCCAAGGGAGAGCACGCCTTCCCTTTCAAATACAGCCTGATTGGAACAATAAGCGGTGATTACTAGGAACCGGCGCTCATTCATTTACGCTGGGGTGAGGTTTTCCTTTGTTGGCTTTTATTGCTACGGCAAATAATGTTGAACAACGGCACTTTCATAGTGCACACGTATGCCCTTCTACCACTCTGTGGTACCAATGCTCAACACAATCTGACGGCTCAGGTGTTTTCTTTCGACAAACGGCATCACGTGCAAGCCCAAGCATGCGCACCTCCCCCTCGACATGCAAAGCAGCACTACTTCAGACAGACAAGTACATGTGTTCCCCCCTCTGATATGTTGTGGAGGCCTTCCCGCCTTCTCTCTGCGGCATGTTCAGTCATCTGAGCATCATGCGCTGTTTAGAGGGTGCCGCGGTCACGCAAGTGCAGCTACTGTCAAAACAAACCAAAAAAAAAAAAAAAGTGTGTGTGCATGAGCATAAGTCCCGCACCCGCACTCAGAGGCGCCACAGGGTCGAGAAGAGAGCTTATTTAGTGACAAAATAATGTCATGGATGAATTGATTGTTAAACATCATGTTGGGTCACAGACATGTAGGCTACAGGTGAGTTACCCCTTGGGCTGATCATATGTCAATCACACGGATGACAGAAAACGCAAGACGATTTAAAACTATTTTAGGGCTGAAACAATAAATCGATAATTGGAAGTGCTGGCAACAAATGAGATGATCATTTTGTCGTGTCACACTGAGAAGTAAGGCTGAAGCGATATGGTTGGACTGTATTTGCTCATTTTCGATCAAAAATATATTTAAGGTAATGCTAGCCAAACAAAAAAAAGTGTTAAAAGTGACAATATTCAAAGGTATTTTGCAAATATAGCAGGTAATTAGCTAATTCTATTTTCAAATTCCCTGTGCCACCCAGTGGACATTGAGGGAAATGCAGTCTTAACACAGCAGTCATTGTTTATTGCCAGTGTACTGTATAAATAACGAAAAGTACCTTTTTCATAATTAATGTATGACTTTGACATACAGGATTAGGTTATTTTTATTAAATGTGCTGAAGAAGTCAATCACTGGACCTTAACCCAATAGAGCATGCATTACTGGAAAAGCATTTCAAACAATTATTTTAAGTAATGAATATGCCATCATATATACTCACTTTAAACAATACTTTTGCTCAATTGAGAAGTGGGTGGCTTCAAACAAAATATGGTCTGTCCTGAGTTGTTTAACACATCTAGATGTAAATGTCATAACATAAAAGTTGGAATTCTACATTTTTGTCTGATATCTTTTGAGCTGAAACCCAAAATATTTTCATTATACAATAAAAACAAAAGAGTTGACCTTGCTGTTTTAACACATTTGGGGGGGACTGTATCTGAATATGCAGCCGAAAAAATAAACGCCACCCAGCTACCATTTTTGGAAATACAGTTTATGGTTTAGCACTTGAGAAAGCGCAAGTTCACACTTTCCACCCCGCGACAATGCAAACGTTGAGTGTGTTTGCTTTTCTGTCTCTAAACGTGCCTTGTGATTGACCGACGACCATTCCAGGGCGTAGTCTGCCATCCGCCTGAAGTTAGCCGGGATGGACTCCAGCTTGGCCGCGGCCAGGTCCGAAGGCCCACTGAAACAAAGTCCACCCAGAACGTTGTGATTTGAGATTGAAACTCCAAAACATTGGCGCCGTGCTAAACACTCAAGCGCCGTGCTGCCCCACTTGCAAGCAATTAACAGCAAACACTAAAATCCCTTCAAATCTCCCAAGTATTGACTTGATTTAACGCAGTTGGATAACGCTAGGCTCATTTATGTTCACTGTCAGATATGCACCGACCAGGTCATGTTGTCAATACTTGTTCGGCGTTGGGGGAAATCTTGATTTAGAACTGCCAGATTCTAAGTATACAACCATGAAAGTATGAGCACATTTTATACCATTTTAACCCTGGAGAACCCAAGAACCCTTTTCTTCTTTGGAAAATTATGAATTATACATTAAATGACTGCTATAAGTTCACTGAACACCAAAATATATGTTTTTTAATGTTTTTTTCAATGTATTCCCTAATTTAGGATTAGGGCTAAATTTGACCCTTTGGGAAATAAGGGGTATCATTTCGAAAAATCAGAGTAACAAAAAGTGTCAGTAAACTATTTAGAATTTAAGAAAATAATCAATCAAATACACAGCTACATTGAACAATATCATTTTTTTGTTTTATTAGTTGCATTTTAGCCATCTTGTCACCACCACTCTGGCTCATGTAAGTGCAATATTCATCCACTAGATGGCCCCATGCAGGGGTCAGAAGTGGCACTCTGGACTTTTGAAGTTAAATTTGTAAAAAAAAAAAGAAAAAAAAAAGGTCTTTGTTATTTGAGTGGCAGAATTTATAGGGGCCAAATTTGACCCCGTGGGTTCTCCAGGGTTAAATAGCACACATCTATTTTTGTCCAAGCATAAATGAGCCTTAAGGCTCGTTGTGTACGTGTGTTGCAGACGGACAGAAACAAGGACGGCCGTATCAGTCAAAGTCACCTCTGTTCTTTTTATATCCCCCTTCTGTCCCGTCTATCGAGTTATTCGCCGGCACGTACGGCAATAAAGATAGAACACCTTAATGCGCCAGGAACGGAGTGTTCACCTTATGCGTCTCTGGAGAATTGCGGTGTTACGCTCGCACCGAATTACTGCCAGCGTTTCAATATTCTATAGGGAGCGTTAGCTGTATGTTCCTGACGTCTTTAATTGCCTCTGGGACTTTGATACACAACGCATGCATCGTATTCAATATAGACAGACAATAGTTGTTTGGTGTATAATTGTCCCGAACTGTATCGTATTATTATATTGAACCGAGTAGATGTCGTAAGGAAGCGGCATTCAAGAAATCAATATCAGCTACTCAATTTCTATCTGTAGCCTCCAGGTACAACATTGGGTACACTTACGCAAACTTATGGATTCCTATACAAGAGATTGAAAAATATCTGCCTTTCGAAAAGATATTGTTCGGCGTGAAAGGCAGCTAATGCATTGAAGCACAGTAATAATGTATGTGCGGACAGACATATGTATAACTGGTTGACTTCCATCCATCTATTTTCTATCAATCTCATCCTGTGGAGTCTATCCCAGTTGATGGTACACCCAGTCAATCACAGGACACAGAAAGACGACCAATCATTCACACTCACATGCACATCTTTGGCCAATTTTATTTGCAATGTTCATATCATATATTGGTCATGATCAGCACCCGCTATTCTCATTCATGTTAACGTACGAGTTCCGAATAAACTCAAATTAGTTATTTATTGTACGCAAAATGCTTCATAGTCCAACAAATGAAAAATCTAATTTGATAAAAATATTACATAGTAAATCGACTGTGCTTTATCTTATCTGTCATTAGTAGTGTTGTTCCGATACTGTTTTTTGGCCCCCGATACCGATTCCGATACCCAGCTTTATAGTTTCGGCCGATACCATACCAATACCTAAGTTGTTTTTTTTCTTCTCAACATTAAAAAGCTGTCCTGCCATTGGTTCAGAGCATTCAAGGGCCAATAGGATGTCTTAGCTCGGCATGCAGTGGAAATATCGCACATCAGTGAATGTCGTGCATGAGCAAGACACGAGATGCTGCATCCAAAATCCTATATTAGTGTCAGAATTAATTGTATCGGCATGTTACTTGTTAGTACTCACCGATACTGATACCACTGTTTTAATGCAGTATCGCGGCCTCGCCGATATCAGTATCGGTATCAGAACAACACTAGTCATTAGCATGCGGAAGCTCACAACTAAATGCTAACGTACCATTCTAAATGTTCAAGTATTATAAAGAATTTGAATATACGCAGTAGGGCCCTGCATATTCGTGGATCAAATTACCCCCCCCCCCCCCCGCCCCCAGTATTTTGAGCCCAAATATTGATTGAAAACGTGCAGATTTTAGGTATTCAAATGGGAAGTAGAAACCTACCAAAATAGAAAAGTATTCACCTTTGTTGCTGGCTGAAATGAGGTATACTGAGACTTCACATATTTTGAACTAGGACACATAATTGGAAATGTTGGTCAAAGTCCAAATCATACCACTTTCGAACTTCAAGTTCAAGTTCGATATTGTTACCTATCTGCCAATTAATAATAAGCATTACGAACAAAGGTAGAATTAACTGATTTAAAACGTTTTTCTATCCTCAGTTCCACACTAATATCTAGACAAAATCAAAAAGTAGCATTTTTTACCATGACATAATTAACTTGCAAATACTACACACTGCTTACATTGCTGCTTACAACATCATTATTTCATAACCTTGTTTGACAGACCTTTGGGTCCCTCGCATACATCGCTAGTCATAATTGAGAGGAAGAGGGCCCGCGGAAAGCAGCTCAACTTGACATGCCCTTCTTTTCACTGGCAACGCATTCTCAGCCACCGGGGCTCTCCCAGCGGCCGCGCATTACTAACTAAAGATATGTAAATAGGACGGCGGTGGTGCCTTCGTTATTAGATGTGGGTCGGCGGATAACTTCAAGAGTGCTAATTAAGAGCCCTCCCCGTGCCGCGTTGTTTAGCGCTTACACACACACACACGTTACGGAGCCGCCACACTCGCGGCTTTGACGGCAAAAGCCTGCACGCGAGTGTATTTCTCCCAGGGACGCACCCCAGAGATCGGCAACACTGCTCGGATAATAACATGAATTATAAACCTCTTAATATTGCATTGATTTCGAATTAGACGCAATCCTGCGGTTACTCGCTGTACAACTACAGGCCGTTCCAAAACGTGTACGCACACTTGGACCGGCCATTATTCATCGATGCTTACTTTGGGGTTTATTGTCTAATTCAGTGGCTCTCAAAGTGTGGTCCATGTAAATGGAAGAATCACTGCCCGAGTACACTTCAGTTGCATTGAACTTTGAAAGGAATACTTGACTCATTTTCACCGATATGCTGTCCAATGCGTTATCTCACACCAATCTCGTCTTTTTCTCCTCAGCAATGACGCTACTGAAGAGCTAAGGCCAAACACAACCAGGGTGAGTGCGATGTGCATGTGGATCACCTGCGTCTTTATTTGTTTTTGTCTCCCTTCGAAACACACCTTAAGGAGAGTGTCTCGGGAGATTACGGGTAAGTGGCGCTGTAATGAGCCTCGGCGGCATTAATCCGGTATGACAGAAATATGAGATGTCTTGGCATTTTGATTTCACAAATCACAGCGTTTTATTGGACTTAATGCGCAAACAAAACTTCCCCCCTTTCCCCCGGCTGCTGGCATCAAACCTCTGATTAATTGTAAACACTTCAAAGCAGGAGTCACACACTTTTATTTTTGTCTGAAAACTATGTGTATTTGGTTTGTTTTACATTCATTTGTTGGTTTGTTTGCTGCAGTTTTCTGGAGCGCCGGCGGCTAATTTGTGACATTTCAAGGGGCAATCTTGAACATCATTCCCAAAGCCTTCAGTATTAAAGAGTATTATCTTCTTAAAGAGATCTAACAAAGTAGATGCAAGTATCTGCAAACAAGTGCAAAAATGTACTAATGGGATTGCTAGCTTGCGCATAAGTAAAACATGGGCTAAAACAACCCAAAATTGCCCTCGAACTCCTCTCTCAAGTTTTTAAATTGATTGTAGTTAATAAAAGACTACTCCAGTTTTCTCCCAACATTCTGACAACATTCATGTTATGTTTATAGAAGACTCTTAAATTGTCCATAGCTGTTCAGTTATTCTTAGCTAAGCATCTCCATTAAATGGGGAGCATCTACAAGCAAAGACCACTAAAGGAGCAAATATGGAACTCAAGACTAGCTTTTATAATATCAATACCATATATCCACTAAAGTATATTTCTATTTGTGACTGTTTTGCAGCAATTAGCATTAGAGTATAGCTAAGTTTCATCATTATTCATAAATCTGTCTAAAACAGTGGTGGGGGGGGGGGGGCTTTTTGCAACATGGCCCTGGTTGATCTCTTATACTCTGCTGTCACCTACTGACCGTTTTTGTAATAACTACCATTGCTTCAAGAATCTCTTCAAATCAGAGGCTGCATCAAAGCCTGTATGCTCTAGCATAAAACGTATAAATACGTCTTTGGGAGCAAGATCATATTTAAAATAGAACTTATTTATACGGTTTTGGGAGCAAATGAGTTAATATTCCTGAACCTCAGTTCACACACAGTATGGTTCACATACAGATATCAAAAAGGTCCACTGGTTAGACCCTTTAAATGCCATTGCTAACCAAAACAGCAGCATCTACCAAATAACTGTGTCCGATGAATTAAAGTGTGGCGTCCGACTGCATTTTGATCCTGCACAGTACTAAAAATGGATCTTGAGCGTCTGGCATCTGTCTTCAATGACAGGTTCTGATGTGGTCACTCCACAGTGTTGGGCACTACTAATAGATGTCTCTGCTGAGAGCTACATGTCCTGTTACGACTGTCTTCAAACACATCAATGCTTATATTGCTGGAGCTCTATTGCTCCCCATAGCTGACCCAAACTATATTATTTCTTTTGCACATGGTGCCTCCTCTTCAATAAAAGTACAACACAAGCCAAGTGCTTTAAAACAAGATGGAAGGATGCCAAACTGGAATTGACAAGGCACCATTACAGGGCCCCATCATCTACAATTGTCATCAAAAGCAATTCAGTGAATGTGGCATCAACGCAAAGGGGGGTGGGGGGGGCGCATCAGGGGGTGGAAGTGGCCTTTTTTGGCTGGGCGCAGACTGACTCATGGGCGGCCTCTGGCAAGGGTACACTCGGAGAAGGACTCGTTGGCGTCGCTCCACTACGCCCTCTCCGCCGCGGCCCAAACGCCGCCGTCAAACGTCAGCGTCGTAGATCCGAGGCGGCGGCCATGTTCCGCTTGGAGAAAATGCGAGATGTCACATTCCTGATGGCGTAACCTCTCTCCGTGATTGCCTCTGCATGAGACTGACTAAGAGGGTTTTGGCCAGTGCATGACAGATCCTTATTGTTTCGTGGCAACT
This sequence comes from Vanacampus margaritifer, assembly GCF_051991255.1. Lineage (NCBI taxonomy): Eukaryota > Metazoa > Chordata > Actinopteri > Syngnathiformes > Syngnathidae > Vanacampus > Vanacampus margaritifer. The sequence goes on along the minus strand of NC_135435.1, from coordinate 22,546,443 downwards.
CTACCCCTTACCCACCTTTTTTCTTTCTTCAAATAATATGAAAGCTGAGCTGGAGAAGTTATATTTAAACTAGACAACGTGCAATTTCTGGAGAAATTGCGTGGGAACGCTGAAAATGTTGAACTGCGCCACTGAGCAGTATCAGAGAGCCGGCAATAATGATCAGTTGTATGTATGGAAGTGGGCGTGGAAAGTGGGACTTTCAATGTCTGTCCCGTTGAAAATGAATGGGGAAAATTTTTAGATTTAACGTTAAATTGTGCAAATACTGTAAGTAATGTGGAATCAGACGATAAATATCCCGAAAGGCGTGAATTTTTGAAGCAAGTGGAAATGTGAACGGTTTAAATCGTTTAAATCGTAATTATGTGGAAGTTGTTACACGGCAAAAAAAGTGTGGAGAATAAAAAGTGTCTGATATAATAACTAGACTAAGTGCAATTTCTGCAAAAATTGCGTGGAAATGCTGAAAGGTGAATGCTTATGAAGTAAATTGAAAGATAATATATGTGAAAATTACAACGTATTAATAGTGAAATCATTTGACAATGATTAGTTGATGTTGCTGCCGTAAAAGAATCTGTGACATTGTATATAATTGTAGTGAATATGTCAGTATATACTGAAAGCTTGCGTTGAAGTTTAATTTTGAATATCGAATGGAATAAAAACTAAATAATGACATCAAAAGTAATGGATGTCAAATAATTTGACAACGATTAGTATTCAATATTGCATTTGTACTGAAGAGTTGTCCAAGCGGGGTTTGAACCCAGATTTTCCGGTGTGGCAAACAATTGCTCAAACCACTGACCTGGCGTATTTATATTTAAAAGTTGCATCTGATGCTGAAATGTATCGATGCTGAATGCGGACACATGCTTTTAATCGTTTCAGTGAAATTATAATGCATTTCCTGATATGATAGTCAGCATGTAATCACTTAGCATAATTGGCATGGATACATTTGCAATGTACAGTTGGAGGTGGGATTCGAACCCGCGACCTCCTGGTTACTGGACAAAGCACTTGAGATCTGAGAAGTTGTATGTATAAAAGTGGGCGTGGAAAGTGGGACTTTGAAAAATTTCAACGACAACGGGGAAAATGGATATTTAACGTTAAATTGTTCGAGTACTGTAAGTAATGTGGAATAAGACAATATATACCCCGAAAGGCGTGAATTTTTGAAATTTAAACGGTGTGCTTTCAGCATTCCCGCAATAATGGCAATACTTGACGCTAGTGATGGGAAAATGAAGCTTCATGAAGCACTTTTTGACTCCTCAAGATGGCACTCATGATTCAAAGATGCAATGCAAATGTAATCCATTTTTATTGCACTTGCCTTTATCTTTAAACCAAGAGCACCATCTAGAGGAGTCAAAAAGTATCGCAAATGCTTCATGAAGCTTAATTTTGCCATCACTACTTGACGCAATACATGTTTTTTTTAAACTGCATTAATCAGTAGTCAAGAAGTAGCTTATCTTTTTTTTTTTTTTTTTTTTAGATTGGTGATTCCTGCTATATGTACAGTAGGTATGCCCCTTTTCCAGACACGACACAAGAATTTATTGTAAATTATTTTGCATTTGGTGTCTACTCCTGGCTGCAATACAGGCATGCATGTATCACAAAGGCGGCAGGCAATAACAGAGCAGATGACATTAACATAAAGTACGGAAGCGCACTGTATCAGTGCTCCGATGCGCCTCTAACTCTTACTTTAATAACCGTCGGTTTGGTGTCAGTTGCGTGAATCCTTTTCATTACAGGCTTGGCCAGTTACAGCTTGTTTTTATTGCACCCTGATTGGTCATCGCTATAAAGCCGACGCGTGCGAGCCCGGCGTGAGCAGAAGATGATGGAAAATAGCGAAAGTAATTTCCTGTAACTAGCCAAAATAAAGTCTGGCCCGTAGGAGTCAAGGAAAGGGCGTTAGTCATTACCGCGGTATCCACTGACCTTCACCGCCGCTCGCTAATATCCGGCCGGCCTTTTTGACCTCTTTGCTGCTCAATCATCCTTGATCAATTATTCTAATATTTGTGTGGCACTTTTTTGCTATCGATTTGCGCGTTTACGCGGACTGCGGCATATCTTATTTAATCAAGCCAGCCTCTGCATTTAATTAACTTGTTTGGGAGTCCAGGGGCACTTTGTTTTCATAAACCTCTGCCTTATCGATACATGTTCATCCCTAACTTATGTTTATGCGTTCGAGGCTTTTATGGCGTCATTACCGGCAACCAAGATCAGATGACATAGTAAATAACTAGCTGCTGCACACCCGCTAGGTACTCTCTCTCTCTCTCTCTCTCTCGGTCAGTTTTGACATAAAAAGTGGAACTTTCAAAGTTGAACATAATCTGGCAAATAATATGGAAATAATGCTAAATTAGTTTGAGGTATCAAAAAACCTTCTATTAACCGGACAGGCAATATTTTCAGTAATATTTTTCAGAAGATTGGGGTCACTTTCTTTTTCATGAAAACAGTTTTGTAATTATGGTCTGCCAAGTATTTTTCACATATATTTACTAGAATTTGGACTCTACTACTACAAAATCCCTGATTTTGAGGTTAATGACGTGTTCATCTTTAAAAATTAGGTATAATTCCATTGGGTTAACCCTAACCCTAACCCATTCGTCTAAAGAAGTCTTCTGACCTGAAGACAACGCTTAAAGCAATGGTAGTTATTACAGAAAACGGCCAAGCAGATGGCAGCAGAGTATAAGAGATCAACCAGGGCCATGTTGCAAACAAGCTCTTTTTGCCAGTGTTTTCAACAGGTTTGTGAATAATGATGAAACTTAAGCTATATTCTAATGCTAATTGCTGCAAAACGGAAACAGATACCAATACACTTTTTGCGGTCACTGGACAACCCGGTTCGCCAACTGAGCCACAGCCACCTGTTTACATTTCAATATGGTGATTGTTTTTTCTCTCCATGTACTGCGGTTTCCTCAGGTACAAAGAAGACTCTAAATTGTCCGTAGGTGTGAATGTGAGTGTTTGTCTTTATGTGCCCTGTAATTGACTAGCTAGCTTTTCAGTCAGCTGGGATAGACTCCAACTGCGATCCTCATAACAAGCACTATAGAAACGGATGAATGGATTGACTGCAGTCTCTTACACAAAGACATCAGTTTCATTGTCGGTCGGCTCACTGATCATCATGCAGCCATCTTGCCTGCTCGTTGGCCCACAAGTGGTCAGAAAAGAACGATACGGGGGTGAGAAGTAGCTCCAGGTTAGGTACCTGAAGACTGAGGATTACATTTTTCTACACAAAGGTGCAATTAGTGACACATAATTGCCATTTCCTCCCTGCTTCAGCACAGCTGAGAAATATAGATTTAATCCACCCCTATGTATTCGCATATACTCGGCTAAGATTAGGAGTCCTTGCCGTTAGTGTTTGGTGCACAGTCGGCGTTATCTGGAGAGCCCCCCCCTCCCCCCCGAAAGGAGAAAGAGATTAAAACTCTTTGCTGATGCTGTCGGCAGGAAGGGGAAGTGAGGACAAGGCGGGAGGGAAAAGGGGGAATTCCTTGAGTCCTTCACTGTCTTATTTGTCAGGTGAGGCTCGGCGCAAACTAACAGAAGGATGCTTAACATTGGAATCTCTCCAAGGGAGGTGTGTGATGTCTTTAAGTCGGGCTTGACTGGCTGTAGTATTTAAATTATGCATGCGGCCGTCTCAGCCACTTATCTGCGCTTTTATCCCCCTCAGCCCGGGCCGAACGTACGTGTACTGTGATGGAGTACGCTGATAACCACTGAGACGGCACGAAACAAGTACTAGAGGATGTTGACGAAAAAGAGTTTAGTCATCTTGCCACTGGGTACAAACTTTCAGGAACGTGTGCACATCAGTAGGCCACAGATTTTTTTTTGTAGAATGTATCTACTTGTCAATCACGGAAAGCCCTGCTATATTGCACAAAAGGGTGATTTGCAGTGATCTTTTTAAAAGGCTTTTACAATATACTCACTATATCACTATACCACACTAACTATAATGCCCTTGCATGTGGGAAAGGAGAGCCACAGTTGTGGGTAGACTTTTCAGGTGTCTATTGAATGCCAGGATAATAGTAGGGATGTAACGATAATGGCAATATTGTGATATCGCGATATTAAAACTGCCACAATATATTGAAGTCATCATGTCACAATATTAACTCTTTGACTGCCAGACGTTTTCAGAAAAGGGATGCCGTGGGTGCCAGCCGATTTAAGCATTTTTGACTGATCTTTCAAGGACTATGGAAACACACATACTACCAAATGAAGGATTGGACTCTCATCTTTCATCAGAAAAAAAAAAGTTTGTTTCTACCTTATTCCGTTTTTCAGTAATCAACAATAGAAAATGGTTAGTTTCACCTCTGTTTTGAAACAAACGTCTTTTAACGTCTTTGGCACTCCTCCATAGGATTTTACTAAACGTTATTTAACGTTTTTGGCAGTCAAAGAGCTAAAAACAGCACATCTGTTAAAGAAAAGTCGTGTTGATTACCATTTGTGCAGTTTTAGCACCCTCTGGTGGCTAGTTTTTTAGTGCAGTTAAATTTTCACAAGGCATGTTTTGGCCCTTCTATGTTTAAAATCCACGCTAATGGTCAGATGAAGGGGAACATAATATGCTTGTAGGAACTCAATGTGTGCTTGCATCCTGTGTCTTGTACAAACATGTAGTTGTAAAAATGTACAGAATTGAGTTTAGAAAATGCAATGCAATGTTTATTCATCTGTCTAGGAGAGCGCTTTTTCTACACTGAGAACCACCTTTAAAAAAAAAAAAAAAGCTCCCTAACCACCATAATGATCAACATTAAAGCACAGTGCTGTAGTAGTAATTAAAATGTATTGCACATAAAAGTTAAATAAAAAATGTAACTCAGATTAAATGCAAATGTGTTGGACTTTAAAGTTAAATATTGGTACTGTACTAGATAATAAAATAAAATAAAATAAACCCTGTAACATTACGCACAAGTTAAAACATTACATCTAGTGATTGTTTTGTGTACCGGCAGAGGGAGCCCGTGTACAAGTGGCAAAAGATACCCCGTTTCCGATTGGGTCTCATTTGAGTGAATTCAAAGTACGATTTTTGGAATTCACCCAAAATGGCTGCTCTAAAGCAAACTGGAGAGACTTTGTGTCCATGCATGGGTGCTACAGACTTTTTTTTGTGTGTCCTCTTTGATAGACATGCCCACCCAATTTAATGTGAATCGCTCAAACTGATGTCTGGGACTTGTTTTTTTTCCCTCCGACCTTTCCTCAAGTTAGTTTTATCTCAAATAAATATGATTTCACAAAGGTGATTCATTCATGGCGATTCTAAGAAGGCATTTTCATCGCCTGGTGCTTCAAATGGATTATTGCAAGAAAAGCACTGCACTATATTTACTGTCTTCATATTCATATGTAGAATACGTGACCAGCGTTAGCACGTCGGCTGTGCTACTCGACTGAATCACTGATCAATGACAGCTAATGAACACGGCGAGAGTGCTGCTCTGTTTACCACTTCTCTCCCCGAGAGAGAGCTTTCTCCTGCTTTTGCCAGAAAAAAAAAGAGAAATAAAGCTTAGGAGCCTCCATTGAAAACTACTGCCTGTGGGCTCAATTAACTGGTAAAGATTAGGCATAATGCAGATGAGAGCATACATGTGAGCTCCATTGCAGTGTTGATACGGAAGTGCATGGGCGGACCGGAGACCGCTGGGATATTGCCACGGCGAGATATGCTGTCAATTGGTAGATGACAAATGTGCCAAAAAAGGGAGTAATAATAATAATGTAATCTTTAATTAAATTATTATCTTGAAAAAAACAGCAGAATTTGTTCCCGGAGAAATATGTTGTTTTTATGGGGTAACGCATTCTGGAAGGTCTTGTTGTGGACCGGAGAGTCTCAGGTTCAGTGATGTGCTGTGGGCAAAATATATGGAAAATAATAAGCCAGTTCACTTGTCAGTGTTCTGGAGCAAGGCAAGCAACCCACAGCTTCTCAGGGGTATGCGCCTCATCTGACATCTGGAAAGGAAGCGTGCCCTCAGGAATCAATCAAAAGGAAGTACCAATGTACTGGAACATCTCAGGTCAAGCACTATTGATTTACAAACATTTCACGGGAAAGAGAATTAATTTGTCTCAAGTTCAAACTGTTGCAATCATAAAATCTTCATTAAATGTCAGTAACCAAGTTCTAATGTTCATTTCTTTATTTTCTGTACCGCTTGTCCTTATTAGGGTCGCGAAGCTGACTTTGGGTGAGAGATGGGGTACACCTGGTCGCCAGTCAATCACAGGGCATTTTCGAATTTGTAACAAATTAAACAAAAAAGAAGTTAAGCCATACAAGTTATTGATATGCATCTGTTTAATGTTATTATTCTGTCTTCACTAGTGTTTAGATACTAGCTGAACAGATAGCTAACAGCTTCTCCAATAAAGACCAAGAAGCCACTTGCTGTTTTGGCAATTTACTGGATGAAACTGTAAGACTGTAACATACGAAACATAACGGGACATCACAAACATGTTATTTAAACTTTGAAACAATATAGATTTGCATCATTTACTAAAATTAGCTGCGGACCCTACAAAAAATGGATTGTTTTTAACCGTTAGCATAATGCTCGTTTACATGGGCGCTACCGCTAACTAGCGCCTAGTAACTTGTGTCACATTAGAACTTAAAACACAATTTAAACATCCGATTCAATAACACTCCTAAAAATAATATAATTACGGACAGATATTTCTGGAGCCAAAATTCCACTCTAGGCTTCAACACACTGGATTAGCTGTGTAGCCGTGTGGGAGCATCGCTTGGCGTACAATGCGCTATGGTAGCACTCGAGGGTCAAAAAACATACAAAGGCGCAAACACCACTTTCTCCACCAGAGGGCAGTACAGTTATGGATATATGTTTAAGTACAATATTATAGTTATTTCCTTATTATTTATTTCCTTGTTTAAAAAACAAAAATACATGACAAACATTTTTTGGGCAGGATTGAACAAATTAATGGCATTTCCATTCTTTTCACTAGGAAAGTAAGGTTTGAGACTATGACTGGTCATTAAACGACTTAAACGGCACAGCTGTATTATAAAACATAATAAATTGTGCAATCACCTAAACCCTTCGCGTTATCAACAGAAAACCTATTTCCATTGCCTATTGCTTTGCATGAACAAATATTATTATATAAAGAAATATTTTTTTTGTAATTGCTAGATCTACAAAGATTTTAATTTTAGCAAAATAACTTGAGCGGGGAAAAAAAGCACTTGTTGAGCCCGATTTTCTTTCCTTTTTGGCTTTTGGATTTTTCCTTCAAACATGTATTTTAGGCTGTTAGAGCCAAAAATCCACCGTAGATCATTTCGTCATTTGTGTGTCATTATATCCAAATATAAATCAAGCTTGAATGTGACAGAATAAATTTGCTGCGGGCTTACCTAAGAAGTCTTGAAAAAAACGTTGGGAGAAAATAAGCATGCCGTGGCCCTTCAGCAGCCTCGAAAATCGACGGTCACCTTCACGCCGCGTCGGGAAACAAACAAATCACGACGCAGGTGGAAGGAGGAGGTCGTCGGGAATGTCATACTGTGTCACTTTAAATATTCAATCCGATTAACATAGCGAGGATGTAAAGCGGCGGGGGCAAAAAAGTGACTCACTCGCCTATCGAGGCGGTCGGCGTCCCGCTGCGAGCGGCGAATAAAGTGCGGCTTTTATTTTTCTGCTCTCTTTCAACCTTCCTCCTGCTCCTCCAGTCACCTTGCCTTTGGGGCTTACCACAGGAGTCTCTTCAAACCATCCTTTTAGTGTCAAGTGAAGAGTAAAGATTAATGCATACCCATGTTCAAACCAGCCTCAAGGGGGGCGGGTGGTGGAAGTCTTATAATTAAACACCACAAGGGCCACGGGCGCTTTTTGGTGGGATACCTTGACCAGGAAGAAGAAAAGCCTCTGGTAAGGTAAAGGATGTGACTGGGATGACTGGGAAGGGGCAACATAATGCTCGTTGTTACTGGAACTAATTGGAGAGGCTGCAAGTGAAGCTCTTATTGGCAGTCCGGCCTCAAAAAGTGGTCCAAAGATCCAAATGAGAAAATGGATGCATCTCCGTTGTACTCAACAGCTCCCTTTTTGGTTCTATGCTTATCATCGCGCTTTATTGATGGTGACCAATCTATCTATTTTTCGATTCATACGAGTAGCAGTTGCAGATTTTGACATATTCTCAGAAGAGTCAGAGGCATACTTGACTGTACGTGCAAGTAAACCTGATGAACTGTCCCCGGCCATCAAAAAAATAAAACTAATGTTTATTTTGACATTTACGGACAGCCTTCCATTTTCTCTTTCACGGTGCTAAGCAACCGGTGAAGACTCAAGGACACGATCACGCCAAAGTTGCCAACCAAGGATTATCGCAGCCTGTAAACCACTTCTCTTCCATAGCATTATGCAAGGTCATTTTTGCACAATGCTTTTGATACAAAAAAAAAAAAGATGAAGTCCCTTACAGTTTGCAATCTTTTTGCAAAGCCAAGCAGCTTTTGCCAGCCGCGGCAATATTGGGTTATTTGTTTTCTTTTTGTGGACATTAGAGATGCATTGATCTCAAGTGAACTGTCAGCAAATAAAGATGCATGTTTGTGCAAGGCTTTGTACAGTACAACAGCAAAAGTTGAATACATTTCCCAAAGAAACCCTTTGCTAACTGTAGAGGAAACTGTTGTCAAGCTCATATGTATAATAAAAGTATACTTGTGAATATGGATGTAACGATAACGCCGATTTCGCAATACTGCATTAAAACTGCTACAATTGATATTTATTTGTGCAGTTCTAGCACCCTCTGGTGTTTTGTGCAGTTTAATTTGAATATGACATGTTTTGGCCCTTGTAAATCCACGCTAATGGTCAGATGAAGGGGAACGTAATGTGCTTGTGAATCGAGTCAATATGTAGAGGAACTCAATGTGGTGCTGCATTAGCAAGTAAGTGTCTCTATATAAACCCCTAGGCATTATTGTGACCATTTTTTGGCTTTTTGTTGGTTCTGACCAAGCCATTTCAAAATAAAATACTGCCCAGGGGTTAAGTGTTATTAGAGATTGTAGGTGGTTTATATGCATTGTTGTTTTGTACAAAAGCACTATAGTTTTTTTCATGTTTTTATTAACAATATTGTGACCTTTTTTAACCCGTGGCCAGTATTTTATTTTGAAATGGCTTGGTCAGAACCAACAAAAAGCCCAAAAATGGTCACAATAACGCCTGGGGGTTAATATCGCCATCCTCCCCACAATATCATGATAATTATCATATCTTGAGGTTCGCATCGTGATATTATCATCTTGCGACGTTTGGATATCGTTACATCCCTACTTGTAAACGGTTTTACAGTTATGGATGTTTACTGTAACATTTGAACAATTTTGCCTGCCCGACAAGTAACAATAAGTTGCCATCTGTCTTATGAAACAACAAATTGCGTCTGTTTTGATGGGGCTGGAGCGGATTAATTACATTTCCCTTCATTTCAATGAGGAAATTTGTTATTAGGATATTTAGTAATAAAATGCTGGCCGCCTCCTGGTGTTTGTACTGTTCTGAGTTCCATTAGGCTGGCATTTAACAGCTTTATCATTTCAAAAATCAATGAGTTTATCTTACTGTCTTTCTATGTATGGAGATTTGTTGTGTATGTGGGTGGTTAATGCTAACCTCTATCTAAATACAGACTCCACTGTAAGACAATAAATACATTGCTATGCGAGGTCAAGGCCGTCTTTATATATTTTTATAGAATGTAAACAAGCATTAAACTAATCCAGAAGTTCCCCGGAGATCTTGTTTCCGGTGCAGGCCTCCCATCTACCAAACACTGATAGGTTACAGGTAATGGGAGCTATGCAAATGAATGTAAATGTATATTGTCTCTGTGCAGCTATAGACGATGCTTCATAATTACCAGTCCCCGCACAGAGAAATGGTCTCGCATGCGTTTGATCCTCCCGGTAATGATCTTTACCGAGCTTTTAAGCGTCTTTGCTCATTATGCGCCAACTCTCCTCAGTTTTTTTTTTTTTTTTTTTTAGTTTCTCGGTCTCATCGCCGGTGTTTGTCTTTGATGGCTTCCTCTGATTGTGCTCCGGCGCCGCGGTGTCATAAAGCGGCAGCCCCGCTGTTCTTTTGTGTGTAATGTTCCTCAAATATACAAATGAGAAAGGAAGGCTGCAAACTCCGGAGGATGAACCGTGGTCCTAAATGGTCGATGAGATTGAATCCGCCTTATTTTGCGCACATGAACAAGCTCTGATAGGAGGCCATTTAAAGCAGCCTGCAATTTGGAGAACCTGCTGCAAATGAATCCGTCCATCAACGTGGACGGGAGCGGAGGTTTAACATGCTGGCGTTTTAATTTGTTCAAAGATCCTGGACACGATCCTGTTTTGGTCTACATTACTTGTTAGCTTGCCTTGAAATTTGATTTCTCGGAACTGCCTATAGGTGTGAAGTGTCCAGGGGGTAGCCCTCCTCTTGCCCAAAGTTAGACTCCAGCTCACGCGTTCCCCTAACGAGGACAAGCGTTTTGAGAAACTGCATGGTTGTGCGTGGCAAGCCTCTGTTTGCGTATGCCAAACTTGCCAGTCAGCATTTTAACGCTTCAAACGCATCACATCTTTTCAGATCACGTCATGCTAATGTTGACAAGGATGACAGCAAGGGGGGGGGGGGGGGAACAGACCCGAAATGATACGGTAAAGACAATTTCTTGAATTTTGCTGTAAACTGAACGCGCACAAAAAATGACTGACAGCTAATCTGCAACAAAGCTGAATGGAGGTTGGTTGTTTACGGTTTTCCTACCTTCTTCAATCTCCCGATTTTCTCCGCCTTATGTTTGGCGGGTTTGTCCCCTGGGGGTGGTTACAGTCGTTTATCAGCCACACCTGGCAACAACAACAACAACAATCCTCATGTGACCACCCCGAGGGGACACTCCCACCAGAGACATAAATAAGAAAACTCTTGTGGCCGTTTCTCAATATCAAGGACACATTAACTCGCCAAGTCTGGTCTTCATAAGAACATACTTGAGAATGTGCTTCATAAGAATGCAATGTTCTTGTACTTGTGAAGTCTGATGATTTGTGTATAATGCACCACAAAGAGATAAAAGTTCACTGTATGCACAAGGTTTACTTCACATCTGAACAAGATGGCTGCCTATTGGTGCAAAAACAAGACAAAGACCGTTGAGTGAAACTGATCCAGTCTTGTTAACCCATTAAGGCCCTAAAGCGCCTGGCAAAACATGCCCCTAAAACCTATAGGGTAACTATTGAATCACCCCCGAAAACCGGAAGTTTTCCTGGAAATTCAACAATATTGTCAATGCATATTAAATCATTGACATCAAAACATAATTCCAAAAACATTTCAGAGCTTACACCTGTGGCATTCACACAAACCTAAGTTGATTATTATTATAAGCCTTCAATATATATCTTTTTTAAATCAACAAACATCTGTGGTTATATTTACCTTCAACCATTTGTCGTCCATTCCGTTAAAAAACCGTCAACATTTTCAACATCCTCATTGACTACATATTTCTTAACAATATGTCACCGCCGCCGCCGTTTATTTCATAACTCCTGCGCATCTGCATCAGCCACGAATGCTCGAATAAAATTCCAAGACATGCTACGAGGCCCCACGTCACCCTCTCGTGTGTATTCTGATGCATTTCATCGGCGAAGAGACCAAGAATTTGTCAAAACAAAACAAAATGACGTATCCACTCTACCAGCTTTAAAGGTAAAAGGGCGCCAGAGCGCTCTCAGCTTAACTCTTTGACTGCCAAAAACGTTAAATAACGTTTCGTCAAATCCTATGGAGGAGTGCCAAAGACGTTAAAAAACGTTTGTTTCAAAACAGAGGTGAAACTAACCATTTTCTATTGTTGATTACTCAAAAACGGAATAAGGTAGAAACAAACTTTTTTTTCTGATGAAAGATGAGAGTCCAATCTTTCATTTGGTAGTATGTGTGTTTCCATAGTCCAAACACAACATTTCCTGTGGACTTTGAAATATCAGTCAAAAGATCAGTCAAAATGCTTAAATCGGCTGGCACCCACGGCATCCTTTTTCTGAAAACGTCTGGCAGTCAAAGAGTTAATGGGTTAAACAAGTCTCCAAGCAGAAGCAGTTGAAACTGTTAACTGATTAAATGATGAAACGTAGTTATATTCTAATGCTAATTTCTGCAAAACAGATACAAATGTACTTTTTTTTTTACTGATGAAAGAACAAAAACTCCTCTAAAGTGGCATACAAATTCTCAATGGCTTCGAACTGCCAAATCGTTGAAATCACTCAAGCCCTCTTTAAATACCGGCATAACAGTCCTTTAATTGATTGTTAACTCATTCAAACCCAAAAATGTATAAATATGTTTTTTAATACTTTGTCCTTCACTTAATACGTTGTTTGTTTGTTTGTTTAGTTGTTTATGCTAAAGCATAGAGAAGGCTTTGATGCAGCTTCGGACCTGAAGAAGTCGCTTAAAGCAATGGTAGTTTACTATTTATTACAAAAAACAGCCAGCATGTGGCAGCAGAGTATAAGAGATCAACCAGGGCCATGTTGCGCCGAGCTCTTTTCACAGGTTTGTGAATAATGATGAAACTTAGCTATATGCTAATGCTGATTGCTGCAAAACAAAAACAGATACAAATATACTTTTTTCCTGATGAAAGAAGAGACTCTTAATATTTATTTTGGTAGGTTGTTGTGTTCCCAATGTTCTGTGGGCCTTGCAAAATCAGTCAAAATCCAGTAAAACAGCCCGGAGCGAATGGGGTTGCTTCAGTGAAAATAGCTGGGAGTGAATGAGTAAAAAAAAAAAAATCGGCAAATTAAAATGCTGTTTGCGTAATTCTGAATAAAACACAGATTCCACATCATTACAATGAATCGTGTTTGTGTCTCACCAGCGGCCTCACTCCTAACACAGTGCGAGAAAACCGCTCTCCAGGCTTCATTAAACCCTTTGCATTAACTATGCCATTTAGCGGCGCTCGGAGGTACGTCTTTGCGGATACATTATTCAAGTCATTCCGCGGGACGTGCATGCATGGCTTCCTAAATGAAAACAGTCGGCCACGAGGAGAGCAAGGGTTTCATTCCGCTTCCTAGTCGGGATGGTGAACGTTAAGTGCAGCGAGGGAGGCTAATAATCTCTGCCACATTGCACAGGAGATGGCGTGCTACATTAAGACTTTGGTTGTGCTTGTCTAAACCCGTCACCGATCCCTTTTGATTTAGATATACGGGAACTTTGAGCGGCTTAGGCCCACTCGGGGGAAGCTGGAGACGTCTTCGCCCCGTTTGAAGCGAGATTTGCAGGAACTACAGAAATACTTATATTCGCCAGCTATGCCCGCTTTTCTAATTGAGCTGACTATTACGTGTCGGACCGGCTGGCTTGATGCCAAACCCTGAGGGTGTTGCTAAGAGCTCCAAAATGTCAAACCTCCAAACGCATTCAGATAGAAGCTGATAAATGTTAGAAATACTTGGATGGTGAAAGAGACCACTAGGCGCCATGTTAATTTCATGAGTTTCCTGAATGGTCGGTTCATTTTCGGGTCGATCGGCGCCGCCAATTGGCGACGAATAGTAATCCAATAAATGATATATGATCTGGTAACTGGAAAGTTTTCAAGTGCTGAAACGAGAATGAAACCCGTTTTCCCCAAATGATATGATTCGCCCCAGTAAATAACAAGGGATTAAGAAATAACATGTATAATGTGATGTTGAGCAGCAGTAAGACATTTTTAATAAACAAGTATGTCTTTATTTTCTGTCTCATTGTGACCAGTATCAAAGCTAATCCGCTAAATTTCGCCTAATTTCTTTCAGGAGTTTCAGCCGGGAAGCAAGAGTACGGCGGGTAAACCCACTCCAATCATCAGAATCCATCAACCTAACTGACTGACTGTGGCGTCCTCTGTGAACGGGCACGGCATCTTCGTCGTCGCCCGAATGGAAGTCTATCATCATCATCGCCGTTGTCATCGTCTTCTCGTGTGACGCTCCCTCGAGTGGACATCAACACGTGCCATTTATGTACTTACACCCTCCCATCCTTTTTATTTTATTTAATTTTTTTTTTTTTTTATCAATGGAAGACCACCAGCAGTCAGTGTGAATGCATTACAAGTAGGCCCTTTTTTAATGCAAAAGACAGAATTTTTTATTTTTTTTTTTAACACCAGAAAGAGCTGGTCTCCGCCATTACTCCCGCGCTGGCTAATTAGCGTCTGTCGCCCGGGTAACTGCTATCTGTCAGCGTCTGCTACCGCCCTCCCCCGCACCCCCCTCCCCTTCTCGCCTTTGCTATCTCCTGGAAGTGGAAGCGATTGTAATTGAATGCCGGCTAAGCTCCAGCAAACTGCAAATGGTGCATGGGACACACCCCGACAGCCTTCTATAACGCATTGTTTTCAATGAACAGCAGACTTCAGCCGGCGCGGAATGCTTGATCTTGTCGATGAGCTGTATGGCGGTTCACGTCACACGTTTACAAGTTTACGAGTCTCTGTGCCAAAGTACGAATGCCAAAATTGTGCCTATTTGCATTAAAGACACAAAGCGAAAAAATCATTTGTTCATTTGTGATCGTGTGTCCTACCTCGTTATTAGTTCCTTTTTCCCCCTCAATCGAGCTGGTTGAGACGCTGTGCAATATTTATTTTTCATTTACAGTACAACCTCTAAAGTTGAACACAATATGTTAATTGATGCTAGTTGTTTGGATTTTAAAACAAGTATGAGGATGGGCTGAAAAGTAGTGTTGGACAAATGAAGCTTCATGAAGCACTTGCTATGTTTTGTTGTTGTTTTTTACTTTTCTAGATGGCACTCTTGATTTAAAGATACAGTGGCATTTTAATCCATTTCCATTGCACTGACTAACCTTTTTAAACCAAGAGCACCATCTAGAGGAGTAAAAAAAAAAAAAGTATCGCAAGTGCTTCATGAAGCTTCATTTTCCCATCACTACTGAATAGTTCATAGGCTGACCAAGGAGTTAAGCCAAATTGGTCAATGAATGATTTACTGAAACTGCGCGTTTTCCTTCTAGATAAACCCATAATGGCTAAATCGAATTGATAAATTGTTGATTTGGGCCATTTCTTCCGTACCGTACTGAAGCCTGATTGACCCAGCCATTGTTCTTAAAAGTTCCCTAAAACCTGGTTCACACAGCAAGATTTTAAAACTGTCGGCAGTCTTCCAAAACCTTATGAGAAAAAAAAAAAATCACAGGTATAACAGTTTTGAACGTGCATCTGCCAAGTCAACACATCACACACTGAAATATGTCAAAAGTCCCAACAATTGTCATTTCATGTCCATGCAGATCTCTGCTGACTCACACGCTTCTATTTTCGGTGTAATCCTGCCGTTTGCACACTCGCACTCATCCTAAACACGTCGTGAATAATGGATTTCCTCTGATTTGTTTGTTTGTCGTCATAAGCGAAATAGCTACCTTGCATAACTAGGAGAAAAGCACGACGAAGCCCCCCCACCCCCCAGAGGTAAACACCGCTTCAAAAACACACGCACACACCTCGGTCCCTGAGCTAAACCATGCCAGGCTGTGTGCACAGTAGCCCTTGACCTTGCTGGGTGTCCTCATGGCCTGCTGGAAATTAAATTACAGATTAGTGGCTGCGGGCCCAAAGGCGACTATAGTTGCTCTGGTCGCCTCACGCTCTTATTCGGAGACTGGCGGTGTGGGATTAGTGGACGGGAAACGCAAGTCTTGATGCTTCCCACACTTTTTAGCAGATCACTACTTGCAACCACAACTGACTCTCTTAAATGGCAGCAGATAAACACCAGGAAGTTTGCATCAGTTTTCGGTATTTTTAGAACATTCAATGTAAAGTATACTATATTCTAATTACGACTCGTGAAGGACACATTTTCATTCAATTCAGCCTCTTACTGTACGTTCATTAATTATAGTTTCATCTGAAAGACAAACAGACGCTGAGGCTGTTCACACCTGATAGTAACAAACGTCTTCTCGAGTGTGAACACGACACACTTCTTAAATGAAAATGAGTTTTCAAGCCAAAAGCTGACAGTGAATGTTAATGTTTGAATATCGTCAGTGTGAGCTCACTTGGTTCGGGTCCCAGCGTACAAACATTGTGCACGTTGACTTGGGACCATATTGGCGTTGCAAACAGTTCTTTTTTTTTTTTTGGGACTAAAACTGACAAACTGAGCAAACTCAGCAGGCAAGTTGGAGCAAATAGAACAATGTGACGCCTCAGGCCGGGTCAAACTCGATGCTTGCACCTCCCTCAAGTAAACCCTCTCTTTTGGGGAGCAACTCATGATTTCAAGTTCATTCCGTGTGTGCTCTTTCTTCTATAATTCAAAAAATGGCACACACACTTCACTCTTCTATATTTACAACAGAATAATTGATACCGTCAGTACTAGGAAATGTCGACTGCTGTTTTTTTTTTTTTTCCCCTCCGCCGACTCGAATGGACAAATAAAACACCTGAGGTCGGCAAGCGGTTCCAAGCATTTTGGGCATGCGTGCTTCCAATGCGACGTGCTAATCGCTGACAGGAAGCCATTGCAATTAAATGAGGGAATAACGAGAAACAGCTCCGGGGACGCGAGTGAATACCAATGTGCAAATAGTTTATTCATGGCAACGGCGGATTCTCCATCACAGGCCATTAAAGTGCATGTAAATAAGTTTGGCTATGGCCACTTACATCGCGTGTAAACACCACAAAGGAAAAAAAAAGGGGGGGGAGGGGAGCAGCTCGCCGGAAGCGCCCCTTGCATCATTTTTACAATCTGCCCGGGTTTGTTCGCCACTTCAGGAGCGGCGTTTTAACGTTTTTTTTTTTTTTATTTCCCCCGAGGAGTCCTGATAGCGTAGTTAGTATGCAGAGGATGGAGCGGCGCATAAAGCAGCCAATGCAACTGTGGCGGGCGGAGTGATACTTTTTCGACTGAACTTGCTAATAAGCACGCTGTTTTATGACGCTCTGAAACAAGCGTTCGGGCTGTGAATTTTGCTTTGGAATTCACAGGAAGTTTCCTTATTGGAAAAGCCAAAGAAGCTCCCGGTTAGGTGCTGCTAAGGCTGTGATTTTATATTCTGAAGAATGAGCTGCTGTAGGCATCATGAATGTTTCGGGGGATGATATGTGTTAGTCCGCCCTAAATCTTAATTGTGGGAATGCTGAAAAGCCACGTATTCCCACGTATGTTATTCGGATTCTTTATTATACTTATTATATTGATGTGCAAAAACTCCCACATAATACATCCGATTTACACCGTTCAAATTTCAACATGCTACAAAAATGCACGCCTCTCCCGGTATGTATCGTCTGATTCCACATTACTTACAGTATTTGCACAATTTTACGTTAAATATCAACTTTTCCCCATTCATTTTCAATGGGACGGACATTGAAGTCCCACTTTCCACACCCACTCTCATACGTACTGATATCTCTGATACTGCTCCGTGGCGCAGTAAAGTGCATTTCCCAGTAACCAGGAGGTCACGGGTTCGAATCCCACATCTGACTGTACATTGCAAATATATCCATAGCCATTATATGATACACATGTAAACTGACTATCATATCAGGAAATGCATTATAATTTCACTTAAAGGAATGTTAACTTTCAGCATCAGATGACACTTTTCAAAAATAAATACGCCATTAGCCATGAATTTGAACAAGTCAAGTTAGGTCAGTGCTTAGAGCACTTGCCTGCCACCACGGAGAACCTGGGTTCAAACCCCGGTTCGATACCATTTGAGTTTAATATCAGGAAATGGATTATGATTTCTCTAAAATTATTAAATCCCACTTTAAACAGATTGCATTTCAAGTTTTGTTTTTATTCATTTGTCATTTAACTGCAATTATAAATGTGTAATTTTCACATAATTTTTTTTCAATTTACTTCATAAGTACATACATTCAAATCTTAGCATCCAGCTATGAGCATTCGGCTTTTCCACATTCCCACGCAATTTCTGCAGAATTTGCACTTTGTCTCGTCCTTACATGTCATCTATATTACGACGAGCTAATTTTCGTGACTTCCACTTTTCAAGTCTGACGCTCACAATGTACTTTTAATGGCTTATACAAATACAGAGGCAGTGGTGTGTGTGTGTTTTTTTTTTAAATCTCGTTACAGGCCTTTAATATGACCACCAAACCAAATCCATATCAACCTGCTAGTACGTAGACCAACAAGGACTTAACTGTGATCCTGAGTCGATGACTTGTGACATGAGAACAAGCCCTCATGTATATTTCAAGACCGAACTCACCGTTGTGGATCAATTTACACCTTTTATGCATTGCTGCATGTTTGTCTTTCAATGAAATAAAAGCCTTTTCTTGTCTTATGAAAACGTAATCCTCTGCATATCCGTGTCACGCCGTCGGGTCACATGGTTGCAAACCTACAGCATCTTTTTTTCTTCTTCTTTTTTCTAAACTAAGGATGCAGAGACAAAATGTTGTGCATGCCTACTACTCACATTACTTTGAAATATTATTAGGATCATTTGTTGTCACAACAAAGACGTACTTTTCTCGCGCTCTCTCCATGAAGACAAGACAAGGACAAAGTAGGTCGAGGGCGCCCTTTGAAATTGTTGACTGTGGTTTGCATCATGTCCATTTGTTTTGCTAGCCAGCGGACGCCATCAATCCCTTCATTTACACATCAGAAACACCAACATGACTCACTTTTCGAACCAAAACATCACAAGTGGGTCGACATGGGCCGCAATTTCTGCATTTTCAATTCAGTGTTTCGGCATCGTGCTACTTTGTAACTGACGTGTGAAAACATAACAATTTGTCTAAATTCCAGCCAGGTCCGGGACAAGAAGGAAATGTGAGTCGCTGAGCCACGGATAACCCAAACCCTAACCCTACCAAAAAACAAATACCTTAACTCTTTGACTGCCAAAAACGTTAAATATCGTTTAGTAAAATCCTATGGAGGAGTGCCAAAGACGTTAAAAGACGTTTTTTTTTTTTTTCAAAACAGAGGTGAAACTAACCATTTTCTATTGTTGATTACTGAAAAACGGAATAAGGTAGAAACAAACTTTTTTTTCTGATGAAAGATGAGAGTCCAATCTTTCATTTGGTAGTATGTGTGTTTCCATAGTCCAAACACATCATTTTCTGTGGACCTTGAAAGATCAGTCAAAAATGCTTAAATCGGCTGACACCCACGGCATCCCTTTTCAGAAAACGTCTGGCAGTCAAAGAGTTAATGGTCAACAGTTCCTTCACAAATGCTAACGATCAACATACTGTGAGTTGACCAATGACTGTATGAATAATGATTGGCGATATCAGTGAATTAGCGCATGGATTTTGCGCTGTCTGAAATTATTGACCTGTCGACCGGCCAGTGATTGAATTAACAATGAGTGTGAAACCAGCTAATGACAATTTTTAGTCTGTCAGTCTATACTTGATAGCAATTCATACTCAACCGGCTTTCCATAAGCATTCCAAGCTTTCATTTGATATATTTTTGACATCTTTCTCGAGGTTGACGTACTGGTAAGCTCTGTGTCATCATCAGTATGCAAATTTGGCATAATAGTAGGACGGCTACTAGTGAGGCAAAACGACACTATATGACAAAATTTTGTAGAGTAAAATTTACTCCAAAAAAAAAGACTATAGTCGGTCCCACTCTAGACAGAGTAAACTACACTTGGAATAGAGTAAAATACTTTAAAAAAACAACAACAACAAAAAATCTCTTACAAGTATAAAGTTCACTCTGTTTAGACTGGGACCGAATATAGTCTTTTTCAGAGTAAAATTTACTCTACAAAATGTATTGTCCCAAGTTCTATTAGTTAACATCAAGTATTTCACTAGGAGTACTGCACAGCTTTGCCTGACTAGTATCATGTAGTTGTCCTACGGAAATGTCAAAGTTGCCCTATTACTGTACGGGTAGGTAGGGAGTTCAAACCAAACATGGTGAAGCAGCATTTAGCTGTTATGCTGCAAACAAATGGAACAAGCCTTCAAAAAGTTAGCAAGACTGAATGTTTTTAAATCCAGGTTAAAAACTTTTTTCCCCCTAATGATTATGATTGAGCTTTTTCTAAGAGTTTACATAAATTTTATTCTTGCAATGTACAGTCTTTTATTTCTGTACTTATCTTTAAAAGTCATTTTGCTTTCTTTTTAAATGCTTTCCATCTTATAAATCACATTGAGTTACCTTGTGTATGAAATACGCTAGCAAGGATATTGAATAAATACACAAATATCTTTCTGAAGGTTGTGCAAGTAGGCCAACAGTGGCACTAAGTAGTGAAAGAAACTCATTCTTGTAGTAATTCTACTAGTTTGCTGAATTTATGAAGTCAAAGAGTATAAATGTGCTCACTACACTCTAAAAACAGTTAAATGGACCGATCCTCTACTTGGGTCAAGAAATTGGTCTTTTAGTGTAAAACAACTCATAAATATTGGTCAGATCCTTTACTTGGGTCAAAAAATTGGGTTATTTTGTATAAAACAACCCGGAAAATTGGGTCAAATTGACCCATAAAGGGGATCGGTCCATTCTTGATCCATAATTGGGTTACTTTTGACCCAACTGTTTTTAGAGTGTAAGAGTGTACTCGTATATAATAAACCCAAGCTGTTTATCAAGTATGTTCAGAAGGCTTTTTGCCGTCCGTAATGACGGACACGTCGACCGACCAGCAAGATAGCTAGCGTCGACTGCCCCGAGTTTGTAAAGTGCTGCGTGAGCCTAGAAAGTGATAAAGTGATGTTTTTGTGAGGGACACCAGGGAACGCGTAGCCCAAAGTGAAGTAAAGAATAGGCAGTCTTATTTTAGCAACATGTGCTTGGTCAGGCTCATTGAATGCTGCTGTCCCTAATTAAAGTGTTCTGCTCCACAGAGTAGCAGCAGGCTGCTCCTGAGCACGCACAAAAGCGTCTTATTCTCTCCATCCATCACATCTACTGTAATTACTTTTGTTTACAGTGCGCCAAACGGCAGCTGTCTGATTAGAACTTATTGGCCAGATAAGTCGTCGGTAATTTTCGGAGGCTCGGGGGCTTCTCTGCTGCTGCAGGATGCAGATGAATCATTTCCTGTGTGAAGTGCGGCGGCCATGTTGGGAGAACGCCGCCTGACAAATTGCCTTGGGGCTGTCAAACATCCCTCCACGCCCTTGTTGTGTTCGTCCGCTAGTCATTGTGACGAAAAAGTTAGCAAAATGTGTTTCCGTTAGCGCATTATTTCAGCATTTTATTGCTTTGGGGAAATTAAAAGGACAATAAACCTCACTACCTTATTAGACATACATCAACCCGGTGGAAAAAAAGGACAAAAATGTCTTTGTTGTTGTAGTACCTCGACTTTGTTGTAAACGTTATACATTAGCATCATGTTACACGCTCGTGTGAAGATGTCCATTACTGAGAGAGCTAATGGATGTGCAATATCTTATTGGCAAATCCATACTGTATTATCTACTTCCACATGCTTTTGCATCAGCAATATGCTTTGGATTGATTTTTAGAGCCGCTGGAGTAGCGCAGTCCACAGGAATGGACTTCTACTAATAGCTTGCAGATATCATACTAATAATCATGATTATAAGTGAGTGAGATACTGTCCAATGATGGCGTAGTTTATGACTACAGAGCTCCTGTGTGTGATTATTTATGAAAATTTGTGGGAAAATATTTGCATTATTCGCAGTGACCTTAATTTTAGCAGGCCTGTAGTTCTATAGATGTTGTTCTATGCTTCTTGGTGACCCTTTTTTAATTTATTTATTTTTATTTTTATTGTTTGCTGTGTTCTTGGGGTAAGTGAACAGATCTTGAGGTAATCAAGCTTGGGTGTGGCCAGTAAAAATGAACTCAGCTTTCCAAAACGTGATTAATCACAATTACCTTTTTCCACAAATGGCCAGGCAGCTTTTAACCCCAACAACCACCCCCACCCTCTTAACTCATTTGCTCCCAAAAACGTATAAATATGTTCTATTTTTAATGGTTTAAGTGTCCCAAAAGATGCATTTATACATGTTTTTTTTTTTTTATGCTAGAGCATACAGAAGGTTTTGATGCAGCCTCTGAACTGCAGAGAAGCGAGAATGGGTGAAGCAATGGTAGTAATTACAAAAATGGCCGTATAAGAGATCAACCAGGGCCATGTTGCAAACAAGTTAATTTACCCACAGTTCTAAACAGATTTGTGAATAATGATGAAACTTAGCTATAGTCTAATGCTAATTGCTGCAAAATGGACACAAATAAAAATATACTTTTACTTTTTCCTGATGAAAGAAGAGACACTAATCTTTATTTTAGTATAGGTTCCATGTTTTTATGGCAATAGAACACAATATTCTGTGGGCCTTGCAAAATCAGTCAAAATCCAGTAAAACAGCTGGGAGCGAAGTGGGTTGCTTCAGTGAAAATGGCTGGTAGTGAATGAGTTGATAAATGAAATCACCATTAAAGTGGAGAAATTATGGGGAAAAAATTACAAATATGAGAAGGGGACAAAAAAAATGTTCACGACACTATTTGTTACAAGACAGACATCGCCATGGTCTGCTGTGAAAAGATGAGCGTGATCCATGAGAAACATCCAATGAAAAAGTCCCAGACGATGTCAATATTTTTTTTTATGGGACGTGACGACAGAGAGAGTGCGCCTCATAAAGACAAGGTACTTACCAAACATTTTAGTGACTTTTCATAAAAGTGGGCAGTGAAAAAAAGTTTGGAAATTGTTGTTTTTTGCGACAGGGTAAAAATAGTGATGAGAGTGCTGTGCTGCTCAAAATCATAGCAAAGGATGAATTGCATGTGAAAAGAGAAGTCAAAAACAAATTCTACCAGAATTTCCGGACTATAAATCGATTCCTTTTTCACATGCTTTGAACCCCGTGGCTAATTTGTGGATTTTTTAATGTGCTAATAAGTGTTATGCCGCCAATACATCCTCAATTGTACGCATTCGAATTTAATCAGGAATCAATAGAAATATATTTACAGAAAAGGTAATATATACAAATACAATTCCATTTTTAACTTATTCACTCCCAGCCATTTTCACTGAAGCAACCCCCTTCGCTCCCGGCTGTTTTACTGGATTTTGACTGATTTTGCAAGGCCTACAGAATATTGTGTTCTATTGCTATAAAAACATGAACCTGCCAAAAGAAAGAATAGAGTCTCTTCTTTCATCAGGAAAAAAATATATTTATACGTTTCCGTTTTGCAGCAATTAGCATTATAATATAGCTAAGTTTCATCATTATTCACAAATCTGTTTAGAACTGTGGGTAAATCAGCTTGTTAGCAACATGGCCCTGGTTGATCTCTTATACTCTGCTGCCACCTGCTGGCCATTTTTTGTAATAACTACCATTGCTTTAAGCGACCTCTTCAGGTCAGAGGCTGCATCGAAGCTTTCTGTATGCTCTAACATTAAAAAAAAAAAACATTAAAAAAGGTATAAATACGGTTTTGGGACCATGGCAATATTTAAAATAGAACGTTTTTATACATTTTGGGGAGCAAATGATTTAAAAGGATAAGTATTTTTCCTCTTATCATTATTATTACATTTTCTTTGATTTCCCAAAGAAGAACATTCAATACCAATGATGCATGAACTTTTTATCAAGAATATCAAATATCATGGTCAAATGTTTATCTAATGTGAATGCACGCTCACACACGCACACTCAATCAATACCCAAATATAAACTATGTGATGATGACGCTAAAGAAAATGCTGCACGCAATCTTAATTGGTATTTGCATGGCTCGTTAGCATATTAGCGCCAGCTCCACAATGGTCGATGATTGATGAACACGTCCAAGCACATCAGCATCAAAGTAACAACATTTGACAAATTATAGACTACACACACACTTTCAAGGACAACTGCTCACTCCCTATGACCGCCACAACCGGAGGAATGAGCGCTCATGGGGAATCATTAAACCTTGACGTCATACTCCGCTCACATCCGATGGCCAAGTCAAAAAAAGCTTGGCAATCATCGCTTTGTTCATCTGCCTTGGATTTACGAGTAGGAGGGTGTAAAAATACAAACCCAGAATGGCTGGACCAAGGTCCATGGGTTCTGTTATGATAGACACGTCCCATGCTATTTCATGTCAACTAGTGAAAACTGGTGGGCTAATTATTTATAACTTTCCCGGCGGGGGCTCTACTGAGGGAGTTTGGGAGTTGTTTTGGTCACCCCTAAAGTACATACATTTTCAGCAGCAACTTGCAAACCGTTACAGCAACTTGCGAAATTTGGTGAGTTTTCGGACGTGCTGAGGCTCCCAAAAATGTAAATCATTCTTGAGAAATCAAACTTGTCATTTTAGAAAAGGTAAGGTATTTTAATTTAAACAATTATCTGTAAATTGAAATTTAGGATCTGTGTGCAGTTTGTCCCTTTTTTACTCGCGACTGCCACCTCTGGCCCAAAGCGTAACTGCAGCATCTGTCAGGCTCGTTCATGGTGCGCGTGCGACTACAAGCAACAGCCACAGTTGACAAACGAAGACATGACTTCAAATGAGGTAAGAAAAACTCCGCCCCTCCCCTCCCCAAAGAAACTGTGGAGTTTGCAAGGGCCGCACACTCTACTATAAAAGGAAGATAAAAGCTGATAAGTGCAGTCAGAGTAAAACAGTCAGGGCTCTTCGTACTCAATGGTGGAGCATGCATGATGTAGAAAAAGCTTTAATATTACCTTTTTAAATGGCACAATGCACCTTTAAGAGAAAATGTGTAATTTCCTGAATATCTATTTTGTTAACTGGGATAAAGTCTGGTCTCCATCAAATCTATTTTAGTTAACGAAAACAAAAAGCGATTTCGTTAACAAAATAAAACAAAAACAAAAATGTTTTTAAAAAAACGAAAACTAACTGAAACTCCATTTTATGTTTACAAAACTAACTATATAGTGAAAATGTCCTTTGTTTAAGTCTATGGTCATTAATTTAATACATGAGCCTTTGGGGGGCTACAAGGGGTCGAGATTCCCCCATAGGAATGAATGGCGGGCTCCCAGGGGTCGAAATCCCCCATTGAAATGAATGGCGGGCTCCCAAGGGGTAAAAATCCCCCATTGAAAGACCTTCGAAAGAAAGAGCTGTCAGGATGGCCGAGCGGTTTAATGGTTTTAAATGTGTTTTTAAGTTGTTGTTCTTTTTCAATATTAACCGGAATAATGACGTTTTAAAGTGTGACAAATTTGCCTGCTCAACTTTTGGCTCCAATGGCTCGGCTCGCCTACTTATTCATTTAACTCTATGCATTTAACTAAATGCAACGCTAGTTTAGAAATATGTTACTTTTTTTCATTTTACAATGGTGTTTATTAAATATTGCGCACAAGTAATACACAATTAAAAAAAAAAAAAAAAACTAAAACAAACTAAAACTAAGCATTAAAAAAAAAAAAACTAATAAAAACGAACATAACCGCCCTGAACACTAATTAAAACTAATTAAATTTAAAAAACTAAAATTCCCAAACTATAATAATCCCGGTCTCCATATGGCAAGCCATTTCGATTTTAAAGTGAAAGTTGTGTGCCTTTAAAAGCAGATACCCTCGCAGGAGGTTGCAGCGATCGATACTCTGCACGCGGCCGTCATTAGCGAGCCCTATTTCCTCTCTCCTTCCCCCGAGCGAGTCCACAGTGCCACATTCGGGCGTGATGTACGCCGCCGCCCGCTAACGATGCCGTGGACTTAATGAGCCGGCGTCTCCATGCGTGACAAACGTCTGAGGACGTCGGCTTGGGTGGATTGGGAGGTCGGAGGCCCCACAGCCAGCCGTCATATGCAAAAGGCCGATGACAAGCTCCCAGACGTTGCACTCGGGCCAATTTCCGCCTCTCGTTTCGCTCGAAATTTATTCGGTTCTGGACCGAGAGTCGTACAGTATTATTAGCAAAAGGGAAAAAAAGAGAGAAAAAATAATTTGGTAAGTTTTAATGGAGTGACTTACACAAACAAGTTGTTATGACAAGAGTGCCCTGAAGTGACTTTGGATGCATTAGCACGCTATTGCTCATTAGCGTCCTCGCCGCGTTGTTACAATGAGGCTCACTAAAAAAAATTTTTTTAAATGTGTCAACAGCAAGTTTCTGCTGGAGTCATAAATAGAAAAAAATGGGTGACAAATGCATGCGGCCTCCATATGTAAAGGTCCTTGTGAGCAAGCCATTATGGAAATGCGCATCCCCGAGAACCGGTGTTGACAAATATCACCTTTAAAGGTTGCATACATTTATAAATAATGCATAGCCTACTATGTTTGTTTGTATTTTTGTTTTTTTTGTTTTACAGACATCATACTGTGTTCAGTGTAGTCCAGTTTTATTGTCAGCATATAATGCGGATTTTTTTTTTTATTCTTTTGAGGAAAAAGTTATATTTAGAAAATAGAACTTGACAAACACATTACAAGAATGGTTGCAATATTAAAATAATATTTTTTTTATTATTCTTATTATTAAAAAAAATAAGAATCATTACTTTAGGAGACAAATAATGTATAATATGAGAGCAAAGTTGTAATGAGGAAAAAAACACTTGGGATTAAAATTGTAAAATTATGAGGGAGAAATGCAAATTTTTTGAAAATTAAAGTTATATATTACAAGAAAAAAATAGTATTTTGGAGCAATAAAATCTTAATTTTAAGAGTAGTGCTGTCAAAGTTAAAGCGTTAACTCACTGATTAATCACAAAAAAATGATTGCAATAATCATGTACTGTATTAACGCTTAATGATTGATTAATCACACTATTAATTTTGACCACAGATGATTCTTTAGCTTGACAGCGGATGGTTATGTTAAAGATAGCACAGGTTGTGTTTGAGCAATAAACATAACTCATGCATTAAATGTTAATAAATGTTTGCTTATGACATTCAGAATATTTGTTCATGTCAAACTATTGGGGTCATTTTTTATTATTATCATGCAAGTAATTAACTGATTAGAAAAAGAGGATGAGCGTGTGCAGTGGATCAAAAGATGTTGAAGACATCTGCGGAAAGAATTAACACATAACAGGTGCTCTTCAAATTTCGACGGCAACATTTTTTGATAAAAAGCCTTTTTAATTAAGCGATTAATCGCGATTAATCAAAATTCTAAAATGTGATTAAAAAAATAATCGTTTGACAGCTCTATTTAGGAGTAAAAAATACTTGAGCATAGGGTAATATTAGGACGGAGACACAATTTTATTTATAATATTACAAAGAAACTGTACAAGAAAATCTTAATTTGTGAAAATTAAAATGAAATATTCTCACATAAAAATAATACAAGGGGAAAATGCAGTTTGAGTAAATGTGTAATACATTAAGAGAACTGTAATAAAGTCTACAATATAATAGAATTGGAGTAGTCATTGTAGTAGTCATTGTAAACAATGCATCATTAAAGAAAAAATAATGTCATAATGTTACAACAAAAAGTGCAGACTTTTCCAAAAACAAAGGTGGATACAAGAAAAATGTGCAATTGTAGTTTTACACAACCTTGCGTATGACATGAAACCACTTGATTTGCTAACATTTGTCAGCATGAATTATCAGGATGCTATTGTGTTCATGGAACATGTCATGGTAGCTCCCTCCTCCCCAAAAAGTTCATCCTGAACCACTTGGATTTCATTCCAAGGAATATTGATGATATATTTCAGTGCTAAGTGCACCTGTTGTGTGTGCTGTTGCTGTAGATGCTGTCTGCGCGAGTGTGGGTGTACGAGCATGTGTGCTCTCTGCAGGCGAGCCGGCGACAAACGCGGGTGTTCCAGTGACGTGGCAAATGAGCCAAGGCTGAGAATTTCCAACGGAATATTGGCTGGAGGGGGAGCCGTTTGGAAAGTAATTACATCAAAGGCTGTGTTGGGAGTATTTCACACACACACAACACACATCAAAACAGTGCGTATGATAAGCAAAGCCCCCACAAGGCTGTAATTAGCCTTATAGCCAGTCGCAGCATTGCTCGCACATGTTGAATAGTTTTAAAAAGCCGTCAACGTATGGAGGATTTGTGCAAAGGAACTGTGTGCCGTATATAACAATGACAACTACGCCAATATTCCATTCCTGCCACCAATTCTTATTTTGCGTGAACAAACGATAATCTGAGCCGGAATTAGCCGGAGCAGCTAACAGGAGCAGCTAACAGGAGCAGCTAACAAGAGCAGCTAACAAGAGCAGCTAACAAGAGCGGCTAACAAGAGCGGCTAGCGGGAGTTAGTCAGAGACATAGGATGGAGTGGCTAACAAGAGCAAAGCAAAAAGTGGCAAGAGACGGGCCCGAATCACGGGAGTTATGGACGACCACCTGCAGGCCCCAAGTGTGGAAGGCAATGCGGTAAACCCATTGGGTCCGACACTACAGACATGCCATATAATTAGAGATGACTAAATCTACAATTATATTAAAAAATTATGTTCATGCGATATACATTTTTTTTTGCATACCATTGACATAAACAGTCGTTTTTTTTAAATGAATAAATTATTAGTTCACCACTAGATGGCGCTAAGGATCACTGAGTGTCCCTTTAAGTGGCCTGCAAAATGAATGGATGGATGGATGAGTAAAGTTAAGATGTAGACTAGAACTACCATGTATGTCTCTGTAAATTTGAGGCAAGCAGGAAATCATCCAAAAACCAGGCCATCCCATTTTCCAAATGCTTGAACAGGATTTCATACCACGCAGACTGGATCCTACAACCTTTTCCTGTACGCATGTTGACCTTACAAAGTCACTGTCTGGTCACGCATTAGGCTGTGGTCTTGGTTGGACAGCTTTAAATAGCTACAGTAAAAATGAAATGTGGATCCTGGTGTGCTTCAATATGCTTCTTTCTAAGTGGGTGGGATGCTGAAATCTTCCACAAGTTGTTGGAACAGATTGCTCCCAGCAAACAGTTGCTACTTAAGAGATTGTGCACATTTTTTGTTTCCTGTTTAGCCTCAAAATATTCCAATCATGTTTTATTGAACAAGAGATAAGAGTTGTTGGCAGTTTGCACGCCTACCTAACTACCGCACTGTCAAACAGTCAAGACAGATGTGCGTAGTCAGATTCTGATTGACAGCTGGGATAGGCTGAAATGAATTAATTAATGTCCTATTCAATATTTTTAAAGAGTCAATTTTAAGTAACTCTTTATAATAACAATTGTTAGTTAATCTTCTGTAATGCATTAGTTAAAGATGAAGTCATGAGAACTCAAACTAATAATTTGTAAATATTAAAAGATTAGAAATAAATAATTTACAAATCGTTAGCTAATAACTTGTCATGATGAGCTACTATAGGAACTCATGATGAACTATTAATTTGCAACTATTGAAGAATTATGAATAATTTGCAAATATTAATTAATGATTAACTCCATCCATCCATTTTCTTAACCGCTTGTTCTAATGAGGGTCGCGGGGGTGCTGGAGCCAATCCCAGCTGGCTTCGGGCAGTAGGGAGGGTACCTGAACTGGTTGCCAGCCAATCGCAGGGCACACAGAGACGAACAACCATCCACACTCACAATCACACCCATGGACAATTTGGAGTGTTCAATTAACCTGCCATGCATGTCTTTGGAATGTGGGAGGAAACCGGAGTACCCGGAGAAAAGCCACGCAAGCACGGGGAGAGCATGCAAACTCCACCCAGGAAGGCCGAAGCCTGGACTCGATCTGACGTCCTCTGTACTGGGAGGCGGACGTGCTAAGATGAAGTCATGATGAGCAAATACTAACTCATATTGAAGTGCAGTAATCTGTAACTATTGAAGAATTGTGAACTAATAATTTGCAAACGTTCACTAATGATTACCTCATAATTCTGAATTTTTATATTTCTTAAGTAAGAAATTTAGATAGTGTCTTATAAAAATGTAAGGCACACTTGGCTGTTTCCTTCCATTTTATATCACCACTTATCCTCAATTAGTCTCGCAGGTAACTTTGGGTGAGAGGTAAGGTACACTGTGATCGTAGGGCAAGTGTAGACAAACAATTGCATGCACATTCACAAGCTAGGACAGTGAAGACCCAGACAGGAAAGCTGGAGACCAGATTCAAAACCCCAACCTCCAAACTGTGAGGCGAATGTGCTAACAACATGACCACTGGGCCTGGGTGTTTTGTGAATACAAAATCCAAAACAAAACAAAAAAGTCAGAAGGTGACAACGCTGTGATGTAAAGTGGAGGTACAGTACTATTAGAGGCTGTAACCCTCCTTCGGGGGAACTATTGATTTTCCCTTTAATATGAAATGTGGAGCTACGCCTCCCTGTGTGGTCCAAGGATAATGGCTTGATGGAGTGTGTGTATTATTTGCTCAGGTTCCTCTTGAAGATCGGCGCTAAATCTCAGCGTAGAACTCTGCGTGCAAGCCCCGTCCAGAATACATAATCCCTTCCATGGTTGAGAGTCTTATATTACATGCTCGGGTGAATGTTGGATTTTTATGGTCACTCGGTGCATGGTGCTCTCTCTTGTGCAGATGGCTTGGAGGGATAAAGTCTGCTCCAGTGTCAGGAGAGGGGTGCACAGTTATTCCAAGTGATAAATACTGCTCTCATGCTGTGATTATGCTGGCCCGTTGCGGGATGGAGTCATACGGCCCTCGAGCAAACACGTGTGACGGGCCAAACACACCAACAGAAGCCCATCTCGTAATATTTTAGTTGTCCTCATTTGGGTCGTGGGAGAACTGGAGCCTATCCTAGCTGCCTTTCGAGACCCTGGTTTGGTCGCCAGTCATTCGCAGAGCACATATAGACAAACAAGTCCCCGTGTTCCTCGGTGGGGATGGCAGACCCTTCCTGGTCCCTGGGCGTAGGCTTGTGTCCTCTCGACCGGATCGGGACAGGTCGGGCGACCTGGCTCACCTTTTGGATAGGGTAAGGTCAAGTCTGCATGTTCTCATTGTCATTGTGCTGACACGGCAACTATGGACACTCGATGGCTTGCATGTTTACATGCCCCTTAGCCTTTATGATTACGTCAACTCACCACACTGTCCTCTCTTTTGCACTCCAAAGTCCCTGGAGGTGTTTCGCCACTGCATAGCCGCTCCCACTCTAGCACTACCGCTGTCCTAACCTGCCCTAGTGCCCTATCCTTGCCCATCCTGTCATAACAGTTACTTGTGGTGTTCTTTCCTCACAAAGGGTTCTTCACCAAAAAAACTCCTTTGTAGCGTTGTGGTCATTTCTTACATTTGTGTTCTATGTGTCTGTCCCCTCACAAACCTCTGCAAATACTACAATACAAAGTCCCCTTTCCCGGCAGGAAGTCGCAGTACCTGGAGAACATACCAACTCCTTGAGCCTGAGCCAAAAAAATCGAACCCAGAACCAGTCAACTAACAGACAAGACGTTTCAACGACTATCTTTAAAAAGCACATAGCATCCGAAACGAGCATGAATGAGTGCAAGTGGTTGTTTAGAATAAGTGTGCCAGTTTGTACAGATAAGTTTTGATTTAGGTTTTGAATGAGGGAGTCAGTCCGCATTATATGTGGGGTGTGAGAGTTCCAGAGTCTGGATGCCAAGCAGCTGAAAACGTCAGGCGCCCAAGGTGCTGAGGCGAAAAGAAGGTTTGGCGTGGGGACCAGCAAAGGTTGAGCGGACGGCTCCGGAGGGAGTGTTTTCCTGCAAGAAGTTGCAGAGATAAATGGGGGCTGATTTATGGAGAGCTTTGTAGGGTGAGGAAGAGGTTTTTGTCAAGGATGCTGTCATTTGTATAAGGCTACTTTTAACAAATCTACTACCATTATAATCTAAGGTTGTTTGTCTATATGTGCCCTACAATTGACTGAGGATGATTCCAGGGCATACCCTAGTAATGGCCATGACAGTTTTTTTAAGTGAACTGAATCAGTTGATTAAAAAGAACCGTTCAAAAGATTTGTTGACTAAATTGAAGATTGACGACATGCATGTGGTTGAGCTCAAATGAACTAACAGAACAAATCACTTCAGCAAGTGATCCGTTCACTCACTTTCATTGAAAAGATTTGTTCTTTTTGAACGAAAGGTTCGTGAATGACAACACTGGTGTACCCAGCCTACTGCCCAAAGTCAGCGGGGATAGGCTCCATTTACCTGCAAACTGAATGTGGCCACATTTTGACAATTATTTCCTGGTGACATGTCTACATCTCATAGAAACCAATCAGACTGCTCAGAGCCACAAACATATCTTGTCTTTATAGTGGATGTTATTCCTCAAGGGTAGTGGGGGTGGGGATGTAAGGAATCTTATCTAGCATGTATGTCCGCAGGGGATTTTGCCTAATGCAGTCTTTGTGTTCACAGCCATCATAATGAATGATTTGGTTTTTTTGCTTTTGTTTTTTTAAGTCAAAAAGTCTTTCTGCTGCTTTCTTTCACTTGGGTTTTGCTATCAGTTTGCCATTAATTAATGGAATGTTTGATGTTACCTTTTTTTTTTTAAATATAATTCATTTGCCCAGTTCCCTTGAAGGCGGGAAAAGCAATGCTTAGAGATGCATAAAGTGACGTCAAGTTTAATGTAATCTCTGCTGTACGAATGCTTGTGCTATTCTCATGTGAATTCCCTATATTTTGGCCTCCATTTACGAACTGAACTAATGACTATCAAATCATTATTAACTCACATAACATATAAATTGTTCTTTTTGTATTACCGTACATGAGTCATGCATTTTAGGTTTTGCATCAATATGATACTTTCTTTACGATACTCCGTGAAAGAAGCAAGACACTTACTGGTGCATCAAGGCTGACCGTACCATTTTTCATTATGAAGCAAATAGTCCTATTGTGTGTTAAACAGTAAATAAGATTCCCTAATTAAAGTAAAGAAAAATTGTGACGCACACTATCAGCCTGTTTCTCAGTGAGGAGGCTACAGTACTTACAGGTTCACAGAGAATTACCTAACATGTTGTGACTGCAATATTTACCAGAGGCAGGGAAACGGCCTTACCATGCCTGAAAAGGCAAAAAAAAAATTCTCACTTAAGTTTTCCCTGTATGTCAAATTTGTGTATGTACATTTCTTAGTAGGCAGACTACTTACTGTCTCAACATCAAAACCTAAGGAATAGAGCAAAGGGACTCTCCCATTTGCATTAAAGGCGTCGGGGGAACATTTCCAGTGTGATTTCCCAAAAGAAAAATCTGCGTACACGTTCATTTCTCTGTTAATGTCAATGCGTTAATTAGTGGGGTACTTCCTGGTACAGTGCGGATGAAGGAATCATAAATGAGGTAAAAATTGGGGGGACTATTGTGAATGGAATGGAAAAGAAAAAAATGCGTCGTTTGGTTGCATACCAAAGTGAAAACAACAGCAGCATGAATCTCATATTTGTTTGTCCATCCGTTGTTAGTAAGCAGGCTATGTCTGTTCATGGACAATTACCTTTTTAAAAAAATACTATTATTCTGTATTCTATCACATCTGAAAGTGCAAAGAGAGAAAAATTCCCGCAACAACAATGAAAAAAATAAGTACGCTACATTCATTACGTTCATACGTCCATCTATTCGTTTGTTAGCAGGCTACTTTCTGGTTCATAGAGATCATATAAAACAGGATAGTCAGATGTGGCTTAGATGTGGTAAGTCACTTTTTGTTCGTGTATATAACGTGTTTAAAGTGTTTTGATCACATTGTTCTTCCATAATCCAAACGGTCATGAAAACAATTATCATTGGAATCTCATCCATCTTGATATCTATCATTGTTACTGTGCGGCAATTATCATTCCGTCATCCCTGTTAAGAAATGTGTTACTCTGAAAGAACCAAGTGCTTTCCGTACAACCACACGTCCCTACGACCACTTCACCAGACTAAAAAGCCTTCAAGACGAGCGGCCGACCTGTGACCTTTCATTTCAAGCTCAAGCAGAAAAGTTCAGCTCAGGGCTGGATTCTTATTTACTGTATAGCGTGGCTTTCATCTCAAATAGAAAGGCCTGAGATGGGTCGCATGCGACTAACAATTCATAATATATTATAAATATTTGATATATTAGGATTCCCTTGAAGAAGGCGCGAGCGGCAGTTGAAAGCATTTTGGGAGTGTGGACTGCAATCTACCTTCTCCAAGACTCAAGAAGGAATTCTAATGACGGTTGGTTATTTTACGAGATATTTTACCCTGCTGAGCAAGAGATGGATGAACATCGTGATGAATGACCCTTGAAGCCAGAATTTAGGCCAAAATAGTCAGACCCCATATGAGAATTACAGTAGTTTCAACTAAAATGGCTCTAAAGGCCCTTTTACACTGCCAATAAAAGCCAATAGGGGGGGGGGGGGGGGGGGCAAAGTCAACCCGGCAGTTTTACGGCATCCAAGGTAGTATGAGAGACATAACAGAGGCGCACCACTTGTGTGGAAGGCAATTCCCAAATGCCAAGTTGTAATGTCCGACACTCACTTCTCCTTCTCAGACAACTATTTTATACATCACTCCAGAAACTGATGTCATCTTATCATTGGATTGTGGGACTCAGTGTCACTTGTGGAATATATAGTAAATAATACAGATCAGTGGCCTTAGCTGACTATTGCTATGACAGCGCTAACGGCCGACCAAGCAGACACACCAGAGCAATTCAGTTCTATCAATCCAGTTATTTATTGTTAAAAATAACAATTTTCAAAGAATGCTGATGTGATTTTTTCATGTCTATAAGAATAACCGTAAAACTGTTTTTTTTTTTCTCAGACAATAATCGTACACCAAGTGGGATGGATTATCTCGGCAAAGGATGGGTGCTCACTACCATAGATTTAGACTAATTTCCATCCATCCATCCATCCATTTTCTTGGCCGCTTTTCCTCACAAGGGTCGCGGGGGTGCTGGAGCCTATCCCAGCTGGCTTCGGGCAGTAGGCGGGGTACACCCTGAACTGGTTGCCAGCCAATCGCAGTTAGACTAATTTGTGAATCATATTTTGACAACTAATGATATTGTGTATGTATGAAGAAGTTTTAAATCTTTGAGTTCAACTCGTTAAAAAACGGGAACAAAAACAAAAGAATACACAGTATGCACTGTTGCATTCTGACTACCTAATCTCAATTCATACCTATGATGGAACGCTAAATCACAAACTTCAGTAGTAAAGTTCGAATTACAGTACAGTAAATATTTGTATGGAAAACATTGATAGACCATAAATATAAACCGATCAATAGAAAAACTGTAAGTCAGTAACTAAGCATGCCTTCTTATGGTGCATGATGATTTGAATGCTTCTGTGCACTGTTCTCAATTTCTAAACCTTGTATAATCAGTACTGCTTTTATGCCCCTGGGATGGATTCCTACCTGACCAAAGCTCGACTGTCCATGGAAAAGCATAGACAGATAGGAATACACAATCCTTGGCGGAGTTACAAAAGGCCACAGTGTGACTGTACCGGTTTCCACCATGTGTTAACTTGTTTCCTCGAGTGTCTCCTTCTTGCTTGCCAACCATGTGTATCTGTACCTGGAATCCTGGCATGTGTCCCTCCTCCTCCTTGCCGGCTCATCAACCAACAGTGGCTCTCGTTGCCAGAGTGCCACTTTCCACGTGTGTGCGACTCTCAGCTGCCCAGTCAAAGTGGTGTTATTAATGTTCTCCAGTGTTTCTGTTGTGCATGACACCCAAGTGTCTCTCTTGGCCCTCCACTCGCGTTCATGTGCCAGCTCGTGCCACTCGGGTTTGCTTCCGGGATGTCTCTCAACCCAACGTCTGGGGTGTAGAGGTGAAGATTGCAACAACACAATAACGTGAAACAGCTGCACATACAGCTCAAATTACAACAAATAAGAGCACAGACCTCATTTTGAAAGAGGAAGTCAATTTTTTTTGACAATAATATTTTCTATGCAGCCTTACTAGTCTAAATATGGTATTTTGGTTAATATTGTGTTAGTGGAATATGAGTTAAGCAACAAAATACAGTTGTTTTTTGGGGGGCGGCCATTTTGCCCATTTGTTGTCGACTGAAAATGACATCAATGTTGCTCAGGTCTCAGGTAACAACCAATCATAGCTCAGCTTCAGAAAACAGGTGAGCTTCTGGAATGGGATGAAT
Organism: Vanacampus margaritifer; assembly: GCF_051991255.1. Classification (NCBI taxonomy): domain Eukaryota; kingdom Metazoa; phylum Chordata; class Actinopteri; order Syngnathiformes; family Syngnathidae; genus Vanacampus; species Vanacampus margaritifer. The sequence goes on along the minus strand of NC_135435.1, from coordinate 22,510,094 downwards.
GGGACAAAACTAGCGAGTTTGACCGGGAAAAAGTGAAAAGTTGGCCACTTGCAGTGAGCTAACTGCGGCTAGGTGGCTAACCCCACTAGCAACCTATAACTACGGGTGCTTCAGAAAACAGGTAAGCTGTGATTGGTCGTTGCCTGAGCCCTGAGCAACTTTGATGTCATCTTCAGTCAACATCAAGTGGAAAAATATGCCGCCCCTGACATGGATAAAAAAAGGCTGGATTTTGCTTCATAACTCTTATTCCACAAATGTAATATTAATCAGAATGTCATGTTTAGACTAGTGAGGTCACATATAACACGTTATTGCCGAGAAATATTTAAGGTTGACTTAAGGTTGAAATTTAAAAAAAAGACTGGGGGATGTAAATAGTGGTATTTACTGTTTAGGCTAAGTGTTTATTATTGTGTTAGAAGGGCACTGTATGATTTTGCTCACCTTATTTTGTAACACAATCGTAGCCATTTCCTTCTTCAAACGCATTCACTTTACGCCGTTCTGACTGGCCTCCATCTGCTCTCACAGGCTGGTGACCTTTTGCAAATGGAAGATGTGTAAATATTAATGGCTGCAATTGGAGACGTTTAACAAAGACAGCAGGTTTGAGCATTTTATAGAAACAGTTAACTTCAATGTCCTGCAGGCTCTTTAAAAAAGAGGAGCTGGAAGAAAGCGCCAAGACTTGAAATATTAATGCTATAATGTGCCTTTCCCAAGGCAATGTGCCAGGTTTCATAGCGCGAGTGAAATTCTGACGGAATAGTATTCATACTCGTGCAATTGTGCATTTTAAAAAGGTGAAACCTGAGGGATAACTGATTCAAATTCTTTTTTAACATCAACTATTTTATTTAATGCTAAGCGGTAACCATTGCTAGTAATGCTCCATATTGTAAATAATGTGGATATGAATGCTGTTACAACAGGCACTTGCCAATAGCCTCTTTTATTGTACGGCAATTTATTGATTGATTGATTTTTACCCCCACTCCCAATCCAATAAATAAATAAAAAAATCTTGGAGGAAATTATATATATATATATATATATATATATATATATATATATATATATATTATCCCCTGATCATGGGTGAATATGCCATTATCAAGTATGTGGGTCTGCTGTAAATCTAAAATTCAACCCGCCAAAGTGGCTAATGCGGGTGACAGAGTTAACTGCCACTGAGTAAATTCCGCCACATTTGGTAGGTTGGTGAGTGAGTACAGGTAAATACTTTTACATGTAGATACCGAGGGAGTTACAGCCCTCTGTTCATTCATTTCTCACGATTGTGGGTCGTTTACAGAATATCTCAGTACTCTCATGAGGGAATTGTAATTTCTAGATGCATGTGAAGATCTACAATGCAAGAAAAGGGGGAATATTAATTCTAAATTGCTTCACAAAGTGTGAGCCAATCCGTTGATGAGTTCTAACTTTTCACGAGGGGGAGGTGGGGACTGCATAATTACCATGCCAGTGGGAAGTTAATTACAGCAAATGATACAAGTAAATATGGCACTTATTGGCCCACGTTCGAAAGAGACATCTGGCCTTCATCAGTACTCAAGTCCCTGTGATACCATCACCTCCATCAGGAGAACATTGCTGCAATCATTGCAATAATCAATGTCTCAAATCCCATCTACGCTTGTAAAAGTGTGGCGTCCAAAATTCCAAGAGGGCACTGTTTTAGCTTTGTTTACACCGATGCCGATGAGGACTCGTAAAGTAAACTAAGCTGGGTGGGGACTGGGACTTGAGGGGGTGGGGATGGTCTTAAAGGTTTAAGTCCCCGGAAGAATTAAGAGATAAAAGTTTTTATTTGACAGGGTTGATGGCTTCTCAGTGCGAGTAATGCCTGGGAGATGATAGTGAACAATCAAAAACAAAAAAAAGTAACAAAAACAAGAAAACTACTACAGCTCTAAAGGCTCCATCAAATATGTTGACAAATACAGGAATGAATCTGAACTCCTATGACAACAACAATGGCGGTGAAAGGCAGACGAATGAACAGGATGTCATATTTCTTGTGTTATTATATTGCATTATATACACATTCCATTCTGCTTCAGCATCAAACAGTACGTCTGGCACTAACGTATCGTGACAAAACATTCTATTGCTTGTGGCTGTCCTAATCCCACTAGTTTGCATTATTTTCCGTGTCTTCTCCCGCTAATTAGCTATGTTCAGGTCACACACGTCGTAAGTCAAATACACCGGTATCCATTTGTCACGCAGCGCGCCAGTCAAATTTAACACATGCTACCTGTAATAGACCCTTCTAGTGTGACGTCATGTTTAAGTGTGCCCCTTGTGGTGGAGGGCAGCGCGTCAATGCGAGTGAATTATAAAACAATCAGTGTGACCTAGAAAATAGGTCAAACTGTTCAGAGACCAATGCTATGGTGAACTTGTGCATATTTCCCACCTTTTAACGAAAATGCTCACCAAAAATCAAGCTCTCTACATTCATTTGTTTTTTTATTTAAATTTTTTTCTGGAGAGCTCAGTATTGTTCATTCGGTAATTTTACCGATTTGACATGTCATCATCATTGCTCTCTTTGTTTTTTTGGTATGTGGGTGAGTATGTGTATGTGCGTGCGTGCGTGTGTGCGTGCGAGTGTGTGTGTATTCATTAGTTCACCTAAAACCTATTAAAAAATCCCATACCGTTCACCTAAACCAAACACTTCCAGCCAGAGTCGTGAGGCCGTCAGGAGACCTGAGGAAGGACCAAAGAAAAGAAAGGAAAGTGAAATCCAGCACCGACCAGACACCACCAACCAGAGTCCTTCACCAACCCCAGAGACATCTAAATTCCAACATACATTCTACATTCATTTGTTATGGGGGACTTGTCCTCCAGGAGGCGGAGCGCTAGCTAAGCAGTCAGATACAAGGGTCTATTGGTCGCGCGAAAACCGGATATTTTCAGGAATATCAAAAAGGCCTGAGACCCTTGTTGTGCTCCATTGCTGTTTGTAATTGTTAGTGTGGCTTGTTCCGAATTATGTGTTCAGTTTGCAGTGTTTTGCACTATTTCTCGTGGTGCTACTGTGAAGTGGAAAATTACTGGTACTGCAGTGGAATTCTAAGTGTTCTTTCAGCTATCTTATAGCACAACGCCAGGTTGAAGTCATGTTCATCTTGTAGGTCCTGGATCCGGGCCAGGATTAGTTGTGTTCCATTAGCAGTATTTGGCATGCACACAGCAGGAGGTACGTGCGGTTTACACAGTGCGAGTACTAAACTGTGATTTTTAATAAGATGTGTACTTAGTTGCTGTTCTAATTAGCATCATGCACAAGCCCGGCTAATGTTCATTTGAGTTGACATTGCTTATATAATTTAGGATAACAGGTTTTAATAAAAAAAAAAAAACCTCTTCATGCTTCATTTCCACTGATCACCAGCTGCCGGGTCAATTGAATAATTAAGGATTCAATTAAGCTTCAGCGTGGATCACAGTCTTCCAGTGCAGTCCAGCCTGGTACAAGTCAAATCGGAAGTAGCATTACCATCGTAACTCGGAATCCTCCCTGTCCACTTCATTTCGGGGCTGTTATTTTTTTGGTTTGCCGTGTTATACTTCAGATTCCCGAGCAATCCTCCGAGGTATGCGGCATTTTAGGCCGTCTCGTCCTTTTCGGTGCGCGCCGCTCATCATTGCGAGCGTGTAATACAATACCTCCCATCGACTTATTGGAGAGCAGCTCCAGCCTGCACTGAGTCGGCCGTGTAGCGCCGGCTAATTTCACTCAATGGTGCATGAGTAAATGTTAGATGAAGCCAGTGAACCCTGCAGTATGAGAATATTATCAGCCTCACTGCGGGCCTCCATCTGTTAATGTACTTTTGGACACTCTATTGAGATGCTAAATAATTTAATTGGCACTATCATTCAGCAAAGGTCCTTGGCACAAAGCTATTTTACTGTGAAAGTTGACAGTATCAGTGAGCATTTGTAGTGACATTTAAATAAGAGGCCTGAAAGAGACCCTATGGAGGCCTACAAATGGAAAGAATGGAAACGCAACACTTGTGTTCACTCCCATTTTAAGAACTGAACTCCAGGCTAAGGCTTTTCTTATAAACTTAAAAAGGCCTATTTCTATAAAATATTGTTCAACAAATTAGTATTCGTAAGCACTTCACCTTTACTGAGATAATACATCCACCTCATAGGTGTGGCATGTCAAGATGACGATTATTGCACAGGTGTGCCTTGGGCAGTCCATAATAAAATGACACACTAAAATTAGCGGTTTTGTTGCATGAGGCAAATGGTGGTAAAACTGTACATTTTAGTGTGGACTTTATTGTGGGCAGCTTTCATGATGTCTAAGAAGCATTTTGATATGCTACCCCTGCGAGGTAGATGGTTTATCTCGGCAAAGGAGATGTGTTTGTTGCTGCACATGTGTTGAATTACAATTTTACAGTGTTACATTTGTTACGTTAGAAGTGCTAGGTTAATTGTTACTTTACGTTGTGCTACTTTACAATGTGCTACGCTACGCTGTGTTCTGTGTCGCACCGTTCTCTTACATTGCATCGTGTTAAGTTATAATGCCGTCGCCCTCTTAAAATAATTGCTATCAAATAAACTATTAGTTTTTTGCCTAAATTATCTCCTCATGATTCAAACGGTTACATCTTTTGTGTTTCCTGAAAAATCTGAAAAAATGACTTAAGCGATTATTTTAACTCATTCACTGCCATGAATTCATCAAAAAAAAGATTATTAAAAATTAGGGGCGACAGGCGATTACAATTTTTTATTGTAATTAATCGCATGACTTCACTGGTTAACTCACGATTAATCACAAATTCTATATCTGTTCCAAATGTACAATAAAAAAAATTCTAGGTTTTCATACTCTTGTTAACAAAGGTGGAAACAAATGTTAAACTGATAGAAATAGTTAAAATGAATCTTTGACGTCTATAGACGTCAATGGCAATGAATAAAAAAAGAAAAGAAGAAAACATTATTAAAAATTTGGGGCGTCGGGCGATTAAAATTTGTAATCATTAATCGCATGACTTCACTAGTTAACTCACAATTAATCACAAATTTGATAGAAATAGTTTAAATGAATTTTTGACGTGAGTGAATGAGTTAAGAAGACGTTGATGTGGTGTAACACTCTTGTGTTAGACTATTTTGTTGCATTGTTTGTGTTGCTATTTTGTGTTACAATATGTTGTGTTATGATAGCTTATGTTTTGATACGTTGTCCAATAAGTTGCATTACGACAAGGTGCGTTCTGAAATGTTGCATTATGATACGGATACCTTGAGTATGTACGGTATGGTACGTTGAAGTCACGGTACGTTGAGTTACGATACTTTTGTACGGACTGTATATCTGAACAGACACTTTGCAGAGGTTCTTGGTCATTCTATGAGTGATGTTACTAGTTTAAATGCTCTATCAAGTCTAAATAAACAACATAAACCCATGTGCAGCAAAGTCGGAAAGAGAAGCATTTAATCAATTGTAATCATATTCCTCTGCAACTTAATGTCAGCGAGTGCTTCCCAGCATAGCCATTCTTTTCACACGCACACACAAGCGCGAGCACACAAACAGACACCTCGCCTATATGATTTACTGTTTTGTACACGTTGTGCTGACACTGAAAATCACGCCACGCATCACAGCACCTGATGAATAAACCTGATGTGAACTTATAGGCGGGTTGTAATCCGGTGATATATGCAGGTTACAAAGCTGCTTGAAGCCCGATTATGCATATAGCTGCATTCCTGGAGCCTTGCCCAACTGACGTATATATTTATACACACATATACTTGTATACATATATATAGTCTATTGGCCCACGCACTGGCGGCAACTGAATTCACTAGGACTCGTCATTTGCGTACTTAAACTTGCCATGAAGCCAACACTTCTTCTCTTCAGGCCTGATCTCATTGCAATGTATGACATAGCTCGCCATAAGTCAAAGTCCACTCTGATTGGTCCCCTGAAGCGTGGCCTAATTGTAATTGTGATGGAACTGCACGAGCTTGTGCATGCATCCAAAAGGGTGTATTGCTAGTATCAGACAAAATATGGCGGGAATTTTCTCAACGTGTTTGCTTTATTCTCGTGACTATTTACATTGTAGATTCTCACTGAAGGCATCAAAACTAAGAATGAACACATGTGTACATGTAAGTACTTTACAAAAAAAGTTTTAGATTCTGGTTTATTCAAAATATTTTTGCTCCGATTACTGCATCGCACACAATCGGCATTCTCACCTATGGGAACTCCTTTAATACTGTTGGAAACCCATTTCAGGTGACTACTCTTGAAGCTCATTAAGAGAATGCCAAGAATGTGTGCAAAAAAATTATCAGAGCAAATAGTGACTATTTTGAAGAAAAAAAAATGTTTCAATTATTTCACCTTTTTTAAGTACATAAGTCATGTGTTCATAGTTTTGATGCCTTGAGTGACAATATCCAATAATACACAAGAAAATAAAGAAAATGCATTGCATGAGGTGTGTCCAAACTGTTGGCCTGTACTGTGTACTTAACCAACCAATTTGAGCATTCTTTAGCCATAAAGGGTAAAGCTTGAGCGTGAGGCTGAGATACAGTTTATATCTTCAGGAAAGCAATTTGGACGACTTTACATTAGAAGGTTGTACAAGATGATCAGAAACCCTGAGATGTTCAGAACCTCTGACACTGACCTAGTAAAAACATCCCTTAAAGTGGGAGACAAGACAAAAAAAGGTCTTTACAATAATATGTTCTATGCATCCCCACTAGTCTAAACACCGCATTGCGATTAATATTGCGTCCGTGCAATATGAATTAAGCAGAAAAATCCACTTCGTTTTTATCCATCTCATGGGGGCAGCCATTTTGCCACTTGCTATGTCCTGAAAATGACATGGCAGTGCATAAGGACTCGGCTTGCGTACATCACATGAACAAACCCAGAAAACAGGTGGCAAACAGAAAAACAAAACAGGCAATGATAACACGCGCACACACAATACCCTTCTTTTTCCCCCCTAAACTGGGGGGGGGGGGCAGTCCACAACATGGTGCACTCCGCTTACCATATCCCTTGATAAAAAACTGACATTTTCATGAATTGATCCATCCATCCATTATCTATAATGTTTTTAAAGCATTAGTGTCAATTAATCATCAGGTCATAAAAGAAGAATGTAATCAAAAATAATAATTATGCATTGCTTAAATACAAGAAACATTCGCAACTCTTTTATATGCTGAGATTAATGCCATGCAGAAATGCGACGACACTAACACGGAGCTCTTAAAATCACATGGCATAACAGAACAGCTATGAATATGGAAGTGTGACCAGGAGCGAGGCATTGTGTGAGGCCTTACCTCAAATGACTTTTAAAGAAACAAAGCCGGAAATAAATAAATGCGTTCAAGCGTAATGAAATAAATGGTATATTAAGCATGTGAGCTAAAAACAGTCGGGGTCCAGCCTTTTATGTACAAACAGAGCATCATTAGAATGTTGTAAAATGGCTCCCAGCCAACCAGAGTAAAGAGTGATGAAATGTGGCAACAGAAGATTAATTCCACGCTTGTTCCTCAAGGTCCCCAGAAACCTCCCAATCATCATGAAGTCACGTTTTAGGATTAAGCTACGAACAATTTAGACCTCACATGAATCACACCTACAGAATCTTAATGCATTATGTGATTTACACTGGCTGTTGTTTTTGTGTGTGTGCACAGCTGACACTTTCATAGAGAATGTGTAAAACTCATAAATTTGCATCCTGAAAATTTAAACTAGGAACTGACTAACAAATTAGTTGCTGTGCTTTTCAGTGTAAGAACAAGCTAGGACATGGGAAGAAATTGCTATTTTCAATCGATACCGATAAACCAATCATTTAGAAAGTGTCGATGTCGATAACCGATAAGTAAGTCGATAATTGTTTGCAAAATTAACTTGAATACAAATATACTTTCGAGTCCTACTATAAGTCTAACATGTACAAATACATTGAAACATTGTGTAAAGCACCATGAAGCTGAATGTTATTGATATATCTGCTTCAAAGACAACCAGTAACTCATTTTGAGTTTGGCAAAACAAAACAGCCCTGTTTTAAAAAATGCAACATGATTTAATAATCATCATCATCATTTTTTTATTTTGCAATATGACCACAGAGATCTTGCAAAGCAATTATCTACCTTTACATTTTACTCATACTCAGTGTGACAGAATTAATAATAGCAAAATAATTAGCAAACAACAATGTTGCTTTTGGAGACTCTAGGTTTTTTTGTCTTCTTAAAAAAAAAAAAAAACATCACATTTTAACTAATTCACTGCCATTGACGGCTATAGACGTAAAAAAAAATTTATTTGAACCATTTCTATTAGTTTAACATTTGTTACCACTTTTGCTAACAAGAGTATGAAAACCTAGGGGAAAAAAATATTATAAATTTAGAACAGATAAAATTTGTGATTAATCGTTAGTTAACTAGCGAAGTCATGTGATTAATTACAATTAAAAAATGTAATCGCCTGACGGGCCTAATTTAAAATATATATATATTAAAAATAAGGTGCATTTAATCGTAATTAATTGCATCTGTTATAATTGTCCAATAAAAAATTGTAGGTTTTCATAAAAAAATGTAATGAAAAAAATGTTAAACTAATAGAAATAGTTCACATTTTGACGTCTATAGTCGTCAACGGCAGTGAATGAGTTAAAAACACCAGTTTTCATCTTAAACCACAAAGTTGGCATAATTGACATCTTGATATCACAGGACAACAGAAATCTTTTTAGCAGTGTCTAAGCGCCACACCAAAGAAGAGAGAGGCAAGGAAGCCACAATTGCCATGCAATGTGCCACTATAAAACATTTATGAGCTATTAAGAGTGTCTTAACAGAGGCTGCTGCTGATTCTTACGAGTTGTGATAAGACACCAGACACGTGGCGGTTGGGAGGGTTGAACCTAAATACACACTGCTGTATTTAACTTTTCTAGATTTTAACATATGAAATACATACAGTATTGCGCAAAAGTTTAAGAGAAGACGGAGCTTTGTCTTGTGAATAACTAATAACTAGGGGTTGAAAGAGGAATGAAATATTTGTCCTCTTTGCGTGTTCCAAAACTTGAAGACAGATTTACTGTAAGAAAAAACACCTTTGCAAAAATGATTTTAATCTAACAGAGATCTCTGGACATCGTAACAGACTCCAATTCATCACTTGACAGGTGGAATTCAGAGCGCCGAATGTGACTCTTCCGCATGTAAAATGGCTTCTTATAGTTAAAACCGACCGCCTCTCTTTCATTTGTAGACAAAACATACTCTCTGGGTACTTTTCCATGAGCGATGGCGAAAACAGAGTCAGGAGTGCGTGTTCGAAACAGATTCTGTTCTCAAGGACCAAATGTGTTTTCCCACAGAGAAGGAACTTCTAGACCAAATAATATGTCCCAGCTTAAGGTCAAATTATACTGAGTTCAACACTACTTGCTTTACACGTCTATAAAACCTTTCAACATGGTTAATATAAAGAATTAAGATGTTAATAATGTATAACAATGGTTAATATATGAAAATAAAGAATTTAAATGTTAATAATATCTAACAGGGTGTTGGAAAAAATCGATTCGGCAATATATCGCGATATTACAGCGCGCAATTCTCGAAACGATTCGATATGTGGCCGAATCGATTTTTAAACATACATTGTGTATGTGAATATTCAACAAAATGTCTTACTTAGGGTTAGGATTTACACATTAAACATGGAAGAATGTTATATTAATGGAACATTAAGCCTTTATATTTTATTTCAGTGCTGTTCAAACATGAAAAAGACTGCAACCTGTTTGTTAAATGCAGTGGCTCAGTTATAAGCGTGAATTTTCTGATAAATAAATACATTTTCATACAAATTTTACAGTGTACATGTACAAGTTTACTGATTAGTATTTTCCAAATTTGCGTAAAAAAAAAAATCGCAATAATCAATTTATAGATTCGCATCGGGATTAATCGTGACCTATGAATCGTGATACGAATCGAATCGCCAGGTACTAGGCAATTCACACCCCTACTAATAACCTAACGACAGTCAAAGTAAAACAGCCCAGCATTCATAATGGATGTCAATTAAAAGTTATTTTTCACTATTATATATTTTGTAACCCTCTGTATCAAAGTAATAATAGTGCCAGTAAACAACAAATCCAATGACAGCTTAAGATTTTTACACAACACCACATACTTGTAGGTGATATCTTTGTATCCAGTTAAAAGGAAATCACATGGAAGCAATCATGTCTGTCAAATGAACACTTTCCAACGTCCTCTCGAGTGCAGAAGGCAACCATGAGTAAACATCACAAAGAACTCTTCACTTTATCGCGTCAGCTCAGAGGCCAACGGTGATATGGGAGTGCAAGCATCTTTTTCAGAGGGATTTCTCTGTAAGAAGGTGATTTTGTTCTCTCTGTGTCCATTGCAATACTTTCAGCAATTCCGCCACTAAGACGAGATCTCATTTCAGCGTTGTGCCTGAGAGAGAGGAGGCTTAGGGGAGATGAGAGGCCTCTGTCGGAGCCCCCATGCCAGGAAAATGAGGGTTACACAATTACACACAGTTCCGAAAAAAAAAAAAAAAAAAGACCTCTTCGTAATTGGATACATTTTAGGGCCTTTAAAGCCCACCTCTTGGAGATAAAGCAGCCCTAGGTGCAGATTTCATTCTCCTCTCTCTGTCTGCAGTGCTTTTTCATTTAGACTGGCTCGGGGAAAAAATGACTGCAGTATCACATCCAAAAAGACATTCGAACTCAGAATAATTCTGGTCATTTTTACAAGGATGGCTGATCATCCGTGTCAAAACCTGACATCAAACAGTTAACTATATAACATGCAATCAATGTAAGAGGAAGGAAAGTATAAACAGCTGCTTTCTTTGGTTTGTTTTATTCACTTTTTCCTTTCAGACACATTATCGCAGGTTACATCGATCAAATCATATCATTTGCAACATTGACATCCGAAAGAAGGGCTGACGGGTAGAAGCCGTGGCTTATCAAACAAATTTTAACTAACACGAGGATAAAAATGCTCTCTCTCTCTCACAAGAGTATCGGTGGTCGAGTAAGCTCACCCAGCATATTTTTTCCCCAGCAACGCCCTCATCCCAGCGACTCACAAGGGCCCAAGGCAGTGAAAAACTAGCCAGAAGAAATATACATTGTATCGAGCATGTTCTTGCTTTGCTTTAGGGCAGACCTGGGGAATGTACGGCCCGCGGGCCTCATCCAGCCCGTTCAGTCTCTAACTAGCCCTGGCAGTGTTCATGAATAAGATGTAAAATATTTGCTGCTTGTATTTTAAAAGTGATGTTCTCATTTTATGTGTGGACAGTACAAGCGAGCAAGAGATCTGACTTGTGTTTCCAATGTTGCCTACTTTGCAACATTTTTACTATATTTGTAACTTTTCCAACCCCTCTATAGCAACAATTTTCCCCAAAAAGAGACTAGCGAAAACGGTAGTAGTGGTCCAAATTAGTGGCGCTCCTGTCGACTGGCCTGATAGTGAACGGACGATTTCCATGGAAAACTACGTGATCTGCATGTCAATCGACTCCCTCTTTCCTTAAAAATGCAAGTTATAGACCAAACCAAACAAACATTATCTACACCGTCAATTTGAAATGATGTTCTATTTTTGTACAAAGTATGACAAAGGGAGCGAAATTTTGATATATTTTGAGGATGACGAATTACATGCCCGAGTCGTTCTTTGACGGGGGAAGTCAGGGCGCACAGATTAAAATAATTATTTTGGGGGAGGAGCTTATCCTGGTGGGCCAACTGGCTAATAAAACGGTGGGGGAAAGCCTGAGATGAAATAAATAAGATAAAAAGATAAAGGAAATGCTTATTGACCGATTATTAACTCATTCACTGCCATTGACGACTATAGACGTCATAAATTCATTTGAACTATTTCTATTAGTTTAACATTTTTTTCCCCACTTTTGTTAACAAGAGTATGAAAACCTAGAAAAAAAATTTTGGGGTACATTTAATACAGATATACAATTTGTGATTAATCGTGAGTTAACTAGTGAACTCATGCGATTAATTACTATTTTAAAAAATTATCACCTGACACCCCTAATTTTCAATAATCTTTTCTTAAAAAAAAATTAATTAATTGTAATAATTTTTTTCCCAATTTTTAATAATCTTTTTTTTCTTACGAAAAAAATATTAAAAATTAATAATCGCATGACTTCACTAGTTAACTCACAATTAATCACAAATTTTATATCTGTTCTAATAAAATTAAAACAAATCTAGGTTTTCTTACTCTTGTTAACAAAAGTGGGAAAAATGTTAAACTAATAGAAATTGTTAAAATGATTTTTTGACGTCTATAGCCATCAATGGCAGTGAATGAGTTAACATTATTCACAGACATGTTTTCTATGCAAGCTCCCATCTCAGAAACTAGCAAAAGCAGATACGACTGACATTTTAATTAAAGTTGTGAGACTAAGTGCAGAATGTTAACCACTGCAGCAACATCTATCTCGACTAATGATTTGGCATGTTGACTCGTTTTTAACATAATACCCAACTGTTAAACAAGGAACTGCCAAGTCATAATGGCAAAACTTCTCATTAGACTTTTTTAGAAATTGCCGCTACTGTCCAATACAACCATCCATCTGTGTAAACCAACAGGAGCCATTACAAACTCCACGTGTACAGCACTGGCCTGGCTGCAAGTGAAATGTGCCCTTCTCTTCATCACCGTATTCACAATCACAATCATGCAATATTCATTCAGTCAACTTACATATTCTCTGAGTTGAGCATCTCTTAACCATCAGCCGCACAGGATTCATCTCGACTTCTCGTCCCCATGGTGACAAAGCCCTGAAACAATATAAAATCATGGTCCAACAAAAACAACCAGAATCCAAATAACATTAGGCCAAGGATTAAAAGAACACAAGTGATTGTGGCAGTAGCTTTTCTAACTTGGTTTGATTTGTAAATGTAGTTTGCTTACGCCAACGGTAGGCAACCCTGGTCCTGGAAAGCCACAGTCCTGCGTGTTTTAGATGTCTCCCTCCTCCAACACTGGTGAGGATCGTCATTATCAGGCTTCTCCAAAGCTTGCTGACGAGCTGGTCATTTGAATCACCTGTGTTGACATCTAAAAACATGCAGAACTACTGCTCTCGAGGACCAGGGTTACTTACTCCTGGCTTATGCTTATGTATTTGAAACAATCACTTGACTAATTTTCTGTATTGGATTTTTTTGTATTGCCTCTGTTTCTACAGTCCTCTTTAGGAGTCCCGGAATAGTATTTTTCGTGAGTTAAAATTGCATTAAGGTCTTCACCATATACCAGTGGCTAGCTGTTTCGGTTAGTGGAGGTGATTATTTGAAAGAGTAACATGTGCAGTAGCCACAAACGTTATTTCTTATTCAAGTTAATCGTGAAATAGCAATCTCTGATTAATGACACAACCCCCGTCCCCAACCATTACAGTGTTAAAACTTAATAGTAGGGCAAATGGCCTTGAACCAAGTGCACACTTCATTACGCAGAGCCATACCCAAATGGGATATCTTAAGAGAAGATAATGATGAATCACAAATGACATGGATTTACTATGTAAAGCCTGCTTGTTTGCCAAATGAACTTGTGATTGTGTTCTGACAATGCTGACATAAAGTGAGGTCTTCTTTGTCCAATTTTAATGTAGTCTATAGTATGCTCAAAATCTGCACTCAACAAGTGAAAAACTGCTGTAAATGGATGGTTTTCTTTCATAACTCTACAAATAGGAATGTCCACGTTCCACTGTATGGCTTGAAAAAGTATCTAAATTCTAAATGTTGGATCTGTAAAGATAGGCTATAGAGGCAAAATCAACCACAGCGTACTGGGTCTTTAATCTAACCCAACATGTATGGAGACAATAACAGTGGCCTAGTTAAAAATAATAATAATAATAATAATAATTTAAAAACTCTTTAGACATTCACAGATTGAATCGTTTTCCTCTCAGTTTAAATCTTTTTTTCCCTTTTTTTTAAACTACCTGTTAGCAGCATGCTAAGCGGTTTAAGTGACAAAAGGAAAACCAAACTCTACGTGGGATTTTTACAACACTTACGCTGCTCGCTCGTCACAAACAACAAGAGCCGGCTCCGGTCGACTGAAGGCGGAAGGCAAATACTGCCACCGTGGAGACTTTGTTGCCCTTCCCGACACATAATATCACCTCGTTCCCGTACCCGTGACGATAATGTTACGTTACAACATGAACGACGACGGCATAAAGCACTTGAAAGTCAAAGATAGCGTCTCCATAACTCCACCCGCGGCCGGGGTGTTCCTCAGTTTCACATCCGGGCGAGCTGGCTGGGGCTCCCCATGTCCTCGACAGAAGAGTCGTGCGTACACACGGACGACCACCGGGTCCTCCCCAGGATGGACTCTTCCGGCTCTGAGGACAACCAGTTTTCACCCGGAGCCCGAATTCATTCCAAGTCGTCTGGCTATGACGTGCTGTCGGTCCTGGGTCGGGGTGCCTACGGGAACGTGGTTAAATGTCGGAAGACCACCGACAACAAGACAGTGGCGGTTAAGACCATCAAGAACCACGGAACATCAGCCAAACGGGCCATATATGAGGTGGGTGACGTCCATTAACCACCTGTACGACTTTGCCCCCCCGACGTGTTTCAGCAAGAAACTGGTCATGTACATTTGTCGTGGCTTTTTTTTTTTTGTCAGGCTTGTTTGAACCAAACAACAACAAAACATTAAAAACGTACTGTTTTTCATTAGATTATAATTATGAATATTTTTCTTACAAATATTTATTGTAATTATAACCGGTGTGCACATGAAAACTTTGGCTCTCAAAGTCAAGTTTGTTACGTTGTTTTACAGTAAAATAGGATGAGCAACAAATCTAGTGACTTTTTTTTTTTAATTTATCGGACATTGGCCAGTGATGGCTTCACGCAAGCGTCATTCATTTGCCATCTGGAGTTGGGCATAGAAGCTAAAGCCTTTTGCTCTAAGGGATTGAGTCCCTATCAGTCTTCAAGAAGTGATCATACTAAATGAATAATGATTATCTCATACAAAATCCATTAAAGTTCTGTACCACTTATGTTATGTCTTCATAGATTCTTGCCCTGTTAAAAATTAAAAAGATGGATGCTGACAAATGCCACCTGGTGCAATGGAACAGCATCTTCAGCATCACCGGACATGTTTGCATCGAGTTTGAGCTGTTGGACAAAAGTCTATATGACTTTGTAAAAGAGCGAAATTTCAGGCCTCTCCAGCTGAAGGAGATCAGGCCAGTAATCCATCAGGTATGTTGGGGGGGGGGGGGGACTTTTGTAATGTTGATCTTGTGATGTGGGACTTGTTGGGATGACCTTTTAGCTGGCAGACATGCTGGACCACTTGAAGGTCTCGCAGATCATACACGCGGACCTCAACATGGAGAACGTGATGCTGGTCAACCAGGTGCAGCAACCGTACAAGATCAAGGTGATCGACTTCGGCCTGGCCGCTCAGGTGTCCACCGTCAAACAGGGCGCCCTCATTCAGACTCTCCCCTATCGGTGAGTCCGATTAATTCAGTATACGCTGACTCTCATATGTAGTTATGAGATTCACCAAATTATTGGAAATATGTATTATAAATTAACACCGCTGCCTTTATAAATTACACGGTGTACATCATCATTATGAATTGTTCTGTGGGTTTACATATAAAAGAAGAAATCAGTTAATTTTCCATTGCGGTTGTCCTCAATGGGGTCGCGGGTGAGCTAGAGCCTGTCCAAATAACCATTCACACCTGTAGACAAATTGGTCTTAAACAAACCTAACATAATCTAACACTACTTAAACAAATTTATCATAATCTAATGCCACACATTTGCAAGTTATTTATATAAGTCCACACAGGACGGCCTGAGCAGAAATTCAAACCGGCAAAAAAACTTTGTACTGTTAGGCCGATGCACTAACCACTAGTGCCGCATGCTACCAATGTTGAAATTAAAAGGCTATACATAGTTCTGCACTTCTATGAGAATTTCTTTGGCCAAAGAACATTCCGTTCCGTTCCGTCTTCAATTCCGCTTATCCGGGGTCGGGTCGCGGGGGCAGCAGCTTTAGCAGGAAAGCCCAGACTTCCCTCTCCCCAGCCACTTCACCCAGCTCCTCCGACGGGATCCCAAGGCGTTCCCAGGCCAGCCGAGAGACGTAGTCTCTCCAGCGTGTCCTGGGTCGTCCCCGGGGCCTCCCGCCGGTAGGACATCCCCAGGGAGGCGTCCAGGAGAAATCCGAACCAGATGCCCGAGCCACCTCAACTGGTTCCTCTCAACGCCAAAGAACATCCTCACCAAAATGTTGAGAAATACATACAGTAAAGAATACAACTTGGAATTGTGTTACCTGTGCAAAGTAGTGTAAATCTATAAAGTATAAACTTGACAAAGCCATTTAGGGGTATTTTTTGTGTAATGCCTCAAGATTGGGATACTAGTAGTTTTTGGGTAATTACGCCCTCTTCACACAAAATATGTTAATCATTTTGCTCTCCAGGTCTCCGGAAGTCCTGTTGGGTGCACCATTCACGGAAGCCATAGACATCTGGTCAGTAGGCTGCATCGCTGCATTTTTATACACAGGCGCACTACTCTACCCTGGAAAAACTGAATACGACATGGTAAGTATAAGTAAGTATACGTTTACCCTACTTTAAAATGTCCTTAACAATACAGTGAAATTTGTGTTGCAAATGTGTGAAAAGTTCACCCCTACAAACAATTTGAACTTGAGTCCACTTATGTCACAATTTCTGATGTACACCATGTTTTGTAACACACACTGTTGTAGTTGCCTCTTTCACAAAGTTAACTAGAATAAATGCTAGAGATGGATGAATGGATGGACGAATCGATCCAAATTCCAGATGATATTCAATTTGTTGTTGTATTTTCAGGTCAGGTACATTGTGGAGACTCAAGGCCAGCCTCCGGACAATGTTCTCGAAGCTGGACTGCAGACCAGCTGCTTCTTCCAGATGGAGCGCAATTTCAGCTGGAAGCTCAAGGTGTGTGCCGCAGATGGCTTTTCCTTAAAGAATACAGAAACCCGGGTTTGCCTTGAGCTTTGTATCTTCAGGCACCAGAACAGTACCAGAAAGACTCCACCTCAGTACCCAAAGAGACCAGACGCTTTAAATTACGCTCCCTTGATCGCCTTCTTCATGTAAGCAGTCTTACCATATTCACTTGAAAACAATGTCAACGTATGACATAGGCAACCTTATTTAGTTCCAGCCGGGAATTTTGAACACCAGGCATATCGCCAACAAAGCGGCCAAGACAGTGGACGTGCAGAAG
This sequence comes from Vanacampus margaritifer, assembly GCF_051991255.1. Lineage (NCBI taxonomy): Eukaryota > Metazoa > Chordata > Actinopteri > Syngnathiformes > Syngnathidae > Vanacampus > Vanacampus margaritifer. Next base: position 22,492,584 of record NC_135435.1, on the reverse strand, counting down.
TTTGTGGAGATGCTGAAGGGAATGCTGCAGCTTGACGCCGGCCAGCGGTTGACGCCTCGCCAGGTGCTGGAGCACGACTTCAGCACCATGAGTCACCTGGAGCCGCATCATGACACCAGCTCTCAGTAAGTCAATACGGTGGAGCCATGATGGTGTTTGCAGGGGAAATCCTTTCCAAGCTCAACTTTTCTCATTCATTAAACTCAAATGATTGTTTCCACTTAAAATAAGTCAGTTGTCCACCTTTACAATGTAGTCTTTTTTTTTTCTTGGAAGTCTGCACTGGGGAATTCGGTAATTGTTAAGATCCTTGAATTATAATTTATACATTATTTGAATAGACATCTGAAGTACTCATTTTTAAACTATGCATATCAAATAATCAGAATTAGCCTGAAATTATTTAATAACGCAGCATGTGGGCTTCTAAGACAAATGGTTTCTGAAGTTGGACATGAGAGACAAGCACATATGCACCTACCTGTTTATTTTACACCCTGCAACATTAATTTTAGTAGTGAGGCACTCCTGCAGATAACATGAAAAGGTGGGAAATGTTGCTGTATGCTTTGAATAGGGGAAAAAAATGTTGCCATATGTTTGTTGGCCACACACACACACAAAAACAAAACAAAAAAGGAAGCCTTTGACTGTAGTCTAAATAATGAAAACAAAAATTGTTTTTATGTAAAGATAATGTGAGCTATTTGTTGCTTTAAGTGCTGCTGTCACTCATGTAAGTCTTTTTTTTTTTTTTTTACTCGCTGTCCAGTTGTTCCAAATACACATATTAACGTTACTCGGGTTTCCTCCCATATTCCTAAAACATGCATGTATTATAGACTGAAGACAAGGAGCAAATTAACCAGGTATCGTGACATTACACTTCACTTTGCCACATTCAATACAGCTGTAACATTTATGAATTGTAAATGTTGTCTATTGCCAAAGGTGCCATTAAAGACTATTGACTGTGTGCAGCAACGCTGTGTGAATAGATTACAGTATACAATCATCAAAAAGATGTAGCAGATTAAATTACTGTCTATAGGGTAGTCCTTCTCAATTATATTTTTTCAAATTATTTGTCAGGCCAAAGAAGAAAAAAATATTTTGCGCCCCTTTTACTCTATGTGCAGTTTCTGACAATGAGAGTGCCACTTACTGTAGTGGATGTGCTATTACACTTAATTCTAATATCCCCCCCCCAAAAAAAAATCCTAGAGTAACACAGTTTTAGGACGGCTTATTAGGGCCACGTATCAATCTATTTTTTTAAAGGGTGGGGGCAATATTCAGAAAAAAAATCGTAAATTTGCCACTTTATTAAGTGGCAATTTTGCGAGTTTATAAAGTGGCAGATTTGCGAGAGAAAAAAAACGGCCAATACTTTTCAGTCAGGTTTTCAAATACGGAGATAGTATTTGCCTTTGCAGAGATTAACCAAGCATTCACTCTTTGAAGCGTTGGGCACAGTCAGCGACAAAGACGCCTCGCTTTGCGAAGGTCCACACCCTGAGGATCAAGCATTTAAATTAATTTGTTAAAATGTATATTTACTTGTACTGTACATTTATGTTTACAGAATTATTATTCATTTTAGTCATACTTTTTTTTGTTTTTGGTAAAAGTTGATGTGTCGAATCTGCTGCTCTCCGTCATTCACTTGCATTTATCTAAAGTATGCTAGCTTCTGATTGGCTAGTGTTAGCTGATAAGGGATCAGGAAGTGTTGACGTTCGAGCTGCCGTGTATGGCGAGTAAAGTTTAAATTAAGAATGAATCAGTCTCTATCCTGCCTTTTTATTTTATAAAGTGTCCCATTAAATACCAGCAAATCCTCACATTAGACAATAGCTATGCGATGTGTATACGAGTTTCAGATTTTTTTCTCTCGCAAATTTCCCACTCAGTTATAAACTACTTTCTCAGAATGTTACCCCCTCTCTAATAGGCCTTAATACGCCGCTGTACAGCTTAAACTTAGTTGCACAGCCGGTACAAATAAATGTTGGCTTGTCTTGCAGCGTGCAGTCGTGCTATCACATCATGTCTGTGTGCTCCAACAAGACCACGCTACAGTCGCTTGACGGGACGGGATTCGACCCGTCGGCACTGAATGAGCCGCATGATGACGAGCCGTGTTGCTGCAGTCCCACGTCACCGGAAGTGTACGAAATCATGGCCCAAAGTCAACGATCAGACCCAAGTTGACATAAGGGGCCGGTGGTAAACGGGAGACGTCCAATTGATGATGAGGAGGGACGTTGTGCTTTCTCCTCATCTCTGTGCATTACAATTACAAACCAAATGAACAGTGTTGGAGCTTTACGAACCTGTAGAATGTTTACACTCAACAGTCATGTAAGAAAGTAACACCCAACAAAGCAAAGTCTCATGCTCTACCGACTGAGCTAGCCAGGCGTCATTGCTTGAAATGGACAAAAAATGTCTTCTTTTTTGTGGATAACGTACTTAATGTTCCTTACGTACCAAACAACTTTTTTCTGAGCAGTGTGTGTGTTGGATCAGAAGATCAAATGTGCTGTAAATAAGTGTGTCTGTTGGATCAGGAAATCAAATGTGCTGTACATAAAACTATCAGAAGTGGAGTGTTTGTCCATCTCTGTTTATAAACGGTCCACTTCCTGGTGTGTGAGGGATGACGGAACAAGACCGCCATTGCCATTATAATTCTTGGAGGGTGGACGGTTACGTTGACGCGACCGTAATTGGTGAAAATACCTATCCGCCCTATTGTTTATTGTTCTATGTCAAACAAAATGAGTGCCGTGGAAGTGTGCGGCCTAACAACACACAGCACGTCAGCGGAGTGGTGGTTTATCGCCACTAATACAAAGTAAACGTTACGCGCCCTCTAGCCCATTGGTAAGTGCACTCGTGCCCATCTGATAGCTAATAACGGAGCCATTAAATGGACTGATAACGTTCGCAGCTGTGTCCTCGTCTTCATTCCGCCGCGCCCCTCCGTCTTTTCCCGCCTCACCTCGGCCTCCCATCCCCGCCGCCTAGCCCTTTAATCCTCCCAATAAAACCTCATTCGGCGTCTGCCGTTGGCTCCAGGAAATGAACAATCCCCCAAACACATTTCTTGATGAATGTAGTGTTTCATCACTTTGGTGCCCATGCGTCTGATTTGTGTGCAAGGAGACTTGGTGGTGCTGCACTGGAGGCTTAGCAGATGAATAGTCCATGCCTGGGAGCTGCTTAGTGCACGGCACACATGGGACGAGCTGGCTGCGTTGCAATGCGACAGCTGGTTTGACTACAACTGGTGATACATTATGCAAATGAGAGAAAATCTACCATCTCGGATTGTTGTTGATCACATCCAGAACTCGTGGCAAATAGATGGAAGTAGATAAAGGCAGCGACTTTGTACAGAGACTTTGCAAAGTGATTAGAAAGTTGCAAATAAGTTCACGTTGTCCTTTGGTCCGTCATCAATCTTGTCGCTCAGTCCGACCACCCGTTTTGTTTGCTTCGTCCTCTTTGTCCATCTGTCGGTCATACTGTCCTCCTACTAGACCGTCCTTCCATATATCTTGTCGGTCGGGACATCTGTTAAGTGGTCTGTCCCTTGGTCTCTCAGTCCATGCTTCAGATGTGCGTTCATGCCTCAGATGTCTGTTAGTCAGCCTGGCTATTATGCTGCCATCCATCCATCCAGCTGTCGGTCAGTCTGTCTTTGTGTCCATCCATTTATCAGTACATAGTTTTGTCTGTTGGTCGAACCGTCAGTCTTCTGGTTGGGCCATACATTAGTCTTTGCCTGTCCAACCAGCAGAGGGTTCTTCCAAAAACTGGTCCATACAACCTGGCAAATCTGTTTCGCCATCTGTTGGTCCAACCATTTGTTATTCTGTCCAACAATCTGTCCGCCCATCAGTGTTTCTCAGTGTATGTCCAATGTCCATCTTGTCTTGCCTTTGCATTACTCGTACAATCTGTTAGTTGGTTCATTCAGACATTTGACAACAGGTCAATCTGTCCATGCGTCCGTTTGTCTGAGTTGGTCTGTTTGCCTTTCTTATCAGTTGGTCATTTGTCTGTTACTCAATCTCCAGAATTTTGTGATATTCTCAAATATATCGATAAGCACCACCTTTATAGCCCCGGAAGAGAAAAGAATTCTGACATTCTTGCCAAATGCGCAAGTTGGTTGGTTGTCACTTGTACAGTAAATGTACGTTGGTCAGTCTCTTGTTAGTCAGTCTATTGGTTTGTGTACCTTTACGGATCTAGATTAATTATGATTCACGACTGTATCCAGCTTTCATATCATATTCATATTTAGGCATTTACTGTCTATACATTTTGAATTGCAGTAATCGCACTAGGACTGGGCTTACATTTTTTATATTGAGTTGATTTTTCCTTTTAAGCCTGATATCGATTCATAAAACCATGAATTGATTATTTTAATATCTCAACCTCAATATCTCTCTCTAACCTCAACCCTTAAAAGAAATACATGAATAAATAAATTTAAATAATAATAAATCATTTTAAATAAACTCATGAGAATCTAATTTTAAAGGCCGGATTTTTTGTATTATATTGTATCTTACTGTTTTCTTGAAATTTACTGTTCACGTGAATTTAAAAGTATTTTCTTACATTTTTTAAAGACCAAGACAATTCATGATTTTTTAAAATTTGTTTTATATTTACAGTTACTGATTTAGAATTATGAAAATATTTTCTCATCTCATCCTTTTTGATGTCAATGTCTTAAGTGATTATAACACGTGTTACTTTCATTAATGAACTAAATCATTTGACCAGTTACCGCAAAATTTAATTTGGAATTTATTGTTTGTGCAGTTTTTATCATGTCCTCGATGTTTGAGAAGAATTGATGTTCCATAATTAATCAATATTGGATTGAAGTGAATCGAATTGGGGAAAATCTAATCAAACTGAACTCTTGTGGATCGAAATCAAATCGATTTAGAAACTTAGAATCAATACCCAATCCTAACTCGCACAATCATTAATGGCTTCGTAACTGCACTTGTAATTATGCAAAATCAAAGCAAAGCAACAACTACAGTAGCCTGTACTTACCAAATTGACGTGAACCTTCATGTAATTATTATCAATACCAGAATGTGATAAATGCTGAGTATGCTTTATTGTTCTGTTGTTGAAACGCTCTATTTATGCAAACACGGTCTTGTTTTTTTTTCTCCATCCAATCCACGGGGAAGGTAATTAATTTTAAAGACAGTGATGTTGCCCCAAAATCACAATTTACACTTCAAACCACCTTGATCCCATGCAATTTGCATACAATAGCAAAGATGAAAAAAGGGGTGCATCAATGTCAAGTAGAAGCCTTCCATCCGTGTTCTCCTCTGCGGGGATGCTGAGGTCGGCGCACCTGAGATGCTCAACGCAAAGCAGTGAGTGTGGATGAGGGCGGTTAGATGTAAACAAATGGTGGCTGCCTCAGAGGGATGCTTTTATGTTAGAAGTTATCAGAGGAAAGGGCCTCAAACAGTCCAAATATTTTTTAGGGGTTATCCTTTACACAAAAGTTTGACTAAAAAAAACAGTTTGAATAAACAGGACGTCAAAAAAAAATAGGGGAAAAAAAGAAAAAAGCTTATGCGTTTACGTAGAGGGATTTGAAAAGTTTGGTAAGAAGAGGCTGTCTCATGCTGAGTATGACTTTTGTTACCATGACGACCAGGGGCAGAGCTAGGGCATGTGATGCCTCTGGTGACTTATTGGCAACAAATCAAACCACCTTTTGGGGTATTTTTTTTGCTGTATTAGACTGCTGGAGACTCCCAAGAGATGATATCCTCCCGCCATAAACATCAAGACTGTGAACGAATACTGCTTGGCAAATTTAACCTCTAAAACAAACAATTCACTGTGGGGGCATTCTTATATAACTTAGCCCAACACTTTACATAACCATGGTTCAGTGTCATGTTTCGGTTCTGTGGGGGTTGGGTTTTTGTTTGTTATAGGTGTTCTTGTTGTTGTTGTCAGTGGTTGGTGTTTTTTGTCTTGTGTTCCTGGTTTCTTACCTTGTCTCATTATGTCTAACCACGTCCACCTGTGTGTCTTCCCTTCCCCAGGTGTGTCTCATTAGTGTTGGTGTATTTAGTCTGTTGTGTTTGTCCAGTCGGTGTGGGTGCATTGCCTATGTTATGTGTGGAAGTTCGTGCGTCAAGTCTTCGACACAGCCAAGTCCTCTTTGTCACAGCTAAGTCATCATCGTCACCGCCAAGTCATCATCGTCACAACTAACCCAAGTCGTCATCGTCGCAGCTAACCAAGTCGTCATCGTCGCAGTTTACCAAATCATCCTTGTCCCAGTTAACCAAGTCATCCTTGTCGCAGCTAACCAAGTCGTCGCCATCGCAGTTTACCAAGTCATTCTCATCGCAGTTATCCAAGTCGTCCACGTCGCAGCTAACCAAGTTGTCCTCGTCGCAGCTAACCAAGTCAAATCAGGTCCTGTCACGTCACACTCATTACAGTCATGACGACCAGTCTACTCACCTCCCGTCCAGGCATAGCAACCAGTCCACTCATGTCCCGTCCAGTCATGGTGACCAGTCCTCTCATGTCCCACCCAGTCATGGCGACCAGTCTACTCACGTCTCGACCAGCCCACTCACGCCCCGTCCATTCATGTCGACCAGTCTGCTCACGTATTGTCCAGTCATGGCGACCAGTCTACTCACCTCCCGTCCAGTCATGGCGACCAGCCTACTCACCTCCCGTCCAGTCATGGTGACCAGTCGACTCATGTCCCGTCCAGTCATGGCGACCAGTCTACTCACGTCTCGACCAGCCCACTCACGCCCCGTCCATTCATGTCGACCAGTCTGCTCACGTATTGTCCAGTCATGGCGACCAGTCTACTCACCTCCCTTCCAGTCATGGCGACCAGTCTACTCACCTCCCGTCCAGTCATGGCGACCAGTCTACTCACCTCCCGTCCAGTCATGGCGACCAGTCGACTCACATCCTGACTAGCCCACTCACGCCCCGTCCAGTCATGGCGACCGGTCCAGTCACGTCCAGTCATGATTGTCTGCTCACCTTTCTCCCTATGTTTCATTGAAGTTCCTCATATTGCATTTCATTCCTGTCTCACTGCCTGCCTTCCTCACACACAAGGAAAAGACTTGGTTGTTTAATATCACACTTGATGGGCGGCACTGGGCAGACATTTCACAGAGACTTAACTATTTATATACAAGTAATTAGAAATGTGATTTTCCATATGTTTTTAAGCACCCCTGTCAAGTTTGGGATGTCACATAAAAAGCCCATTGTTTGACTCAGAGGTTATATAATATAACTTCTGAATGTCACTCAAAATCAGTAGTATTTTATTCACAGATGTGGAAAACCATTTGGTTTTTCGATTTACCGGTAATATAAAAGCCACACGGAAGACTTCATAGCACTTCAGTCAACTTCTGTGGGATCCCACTCAAAATCAATCTGGTTCTTTTATCTATCAACCTTGCCCTAACACATTAGCTGAGTATAATGCACCTGTCCTCTGTAAGACACATTAAACATTTGTTGATCTATAAACGCATCCTGGGAGATACCAGGCAGCACCCCGGTTATTGATTTTTTTTTGTCATACTCGTCATCGTAATACTCCGTCTTCGTCGCTGCCAATCCTATTAGGATGGGAAGGAGGGGGTGGTTAGTGCATGAATACTGGAGCGGAGACATCAAACCTCAAAAGCATGAGGCGACTAATAATGGCAACTGTGTGCACACGGTCTCATGTCATGTAACATATGCTACAAAAGTAGTACTTTTAAGATGAATTGCCTGGCACGGTAACCTTGACTTATTTTTATATGTTTATGAGCAATTCCTGAGGGCAAAAATGTCCCCCACACTTTTTTCCAAAATATTTTTATAGACTGGAACCTTGACATTCTTTGCCGATATTGCTTGAATGTTCCTCGAATGAAAAGCCAGCATTTTTACAACGCATTGTTTTGTATTAACTCTTGAAATTCACCCAATAAATCATCTTTGATCACTAAACAACTAACTCATTTGGTTCTCAGCGTGCCATACTAATTACCGCACGTTATAAATAGAATGTCTTTCTACGAGTGATTAATTGGCTTCCATGTTGCTACTTAGAAACAGTATGCTGCTAAGGCCACAAACACAGGGAACATTCCAAACCAAATCAAACATGAGAGAACGCACATTAAAAATCCTTTTGTGTTAATATTTAGGCTTTTTCAAACTCACTGAAAATTGGGTCAGTTATAAAGAGTGGTGACGAATGAAAGCAAGCTGTTTACAAATTGTATATTCTACTGCATGTACAATTTAGGGCCTGCATAGATTGGTTCAGTTAGTCTGAGCCTACTTCATCCTTTTTGCAGTCTTATGAATGTTGAACTTCTATACTTTTATTGTTTAAACATGCCGTCATTGGCTAATCTGCTAGACATGTTAGTTCATATATTGTACTGTATGTCTGTCTATCTTCCTGATAATTAGCCTTTTGGTAACATGCTGGTGTGGCACTTCCATCCATCCATTTCTATCTTGCTCAGCAAGGCTGAGGTCTATTCGATCTGACACTGGGTGAGAGGCAGGGAACATAATGGGCACAAGAGTTTTCACTCCCATTCAACAATGGGAATGTAATGGAAAGAACACGGAACAGCTCATTGTTTTACTTTAGCCATTAGCCCAGTTTTGGGGCCCCTGGACTCCGGCCCTCGAGGACCGAGTTTGCCCATCCCTGCATTAGTCTCTCGATACTTAGGTATGGTTGGATGAGCTATTTGTCGTTTTGTGCACTCCTTTATCCAAATGCTCAAAACTAGCATGTACATCGAGAATGGCTATGATTTGCCCATGTTGGTAAGTATATGCAAAAAAAAAAAAAAGTACATTAATGATCTTACATTTAGTGTTTTGATTTTCTCCCTTTTTAACTCATTCACTGCCATTGACGGCGATAGACGTCAAAAATTAATTTGAACTATTTCTATTAGTTTAACATTTTGTCCCACTTTTGTTAACAATAGTATGAAAACATAGAATTGTTTTGCATTAGAACAGATATACAATTTGTGATTAATCGTGAGTTAACTAGTGAAGTCATGCGATTAATTACGTTTAAAAATTGTAATCGCCCGACGCCCCTAATTTTTTAATAATCTTTTCTTTAAAAAAAACACTATTAAAAATAAATAAATAAATGCTTTTTTTTTTAAAGAAAAGATTATTAAAAATTAAGGGCATCAGGGGCACATTTGTAATCGTAATTAATCGCATGACTTCACTAGTTAACTTACGAATAATCACAAATTTTATATCTGTTCTAATTGTACAAAAAATATATATTCTAAAAATTCTAGGCTTTCATACTCTCGTTAACAAAAATGGAAAAAAAATGTTAAACTCATAAAAATAGTTCAAATGAATTTTTTACGTCTATAGCTGTCAATGGCAGTGAATGAGTTAATAGCTTGAAGAAACATCAATACCAAGTGACATAGGGAATGTTTAGGATTGCCAGACATTCCCTCCGGAGCTGATAAACTGCAAAAAAAAAAGAAAGAAAAAGCAGCATGATTGGATTAACATTGACCCGTTGGACAGAATCGCCGCTCCAAATTAATGATAATGTCCATTTTTGGTTGCGCAGTGCGCTTGTGATGATGGGAGGGGAAGATACAGTTCCAGATAGAATGGATTCTCCAATTTCTTTAAAGCACTTTAAAGAAGTTGCTGTCAGAAACAGTTTTGCAGAAATACCTCCTAGAACACTTTGTAATTCCCAGACTTGTCAAAAGGAACTCATGCGGTTGGTTGGACGGCAAATATTTTCATTGTGCGCAGTCGCTGGCCCAGACAGAAACAAGCACATCGCATGTACTTTGTATTTTCGACAAGTTCGTGTCTATAATGAGACAATATTCTGAAAAATATTCCACCATTTAAAACAGTTCCCAGGTGTTTTAATAAAATGCCCAACATTTCTTTAGGCAACAGGAATCTTAAACCTCTTAAATATCATGACATTATCCCTTCATGTTAATTGAAAGGCAGCAATGCAGCAACGATGTCATGACATCAACCAAAAATGTTTCCAATCTGTTCAGCTGTCATCCACTAGGGACCATCACAATAATAAGAAATTTAAGAGCGATCCCATCCTGCACAGATTGTGTTTTATTGCTGCCAAACTTTCACTACACCGCATAGGTGGGATGCGTGTGGTGCGCCATTAACTAAAAAAAAAAAACGTACTAATTAAAGTGCTTATTTTTCTCATTTTCATATCCAAATGAGTTGAACCGCAACTCACATGACATTTTAATTATGGCAAACAGAGAGTAGCTGGAGTGTTAAATTACTTCATAATGCTGCGGTTCATCCAGTAGGCTTTTTAAAAGGTTTGAAATGTAATCATGAGGGTACAAAGAGAGCGAGAAAAACAGCGGCCTTGATTGTATCCTGAGGTAAAACAGCGCAGTGTGGGAGAAGCATGCGGACTCTGGGGAGGCTCTTATCAATGCTGCCTACCAAACACTTCCTGTTGAGCTTTAATAATCATTCTTGGTGGGTATGTGGCAAACCAACTTCTGATTACCCAATTGAAAGTCTTTTTAATAGCTTCCCCTATGAATCGTTTCGTTCACTAAATCCTAATCACCAATTTGTGTGTTTGTTTCCAGGGAAAACGAACAATCAATGGTACAAAGACCTTATTTTGGGGGGAATGTTTGATGTTTGTGAACTGTGGCCCAAAAACGAATACAGTATATTTATTTCCACTAACTATTTTTCTAAAATTTGTGTCTTTTTGTGCTTAGTTGTTCAATAATTAAAACCAGTCTCACATTACTGTAAATGGATGGTAAAGTATAAGTGGAGACCGATCACTTGTGTGACAAAATCTGTGATTTGGTACTGCTACCGACGCACGACCGACCCAATTGTGACCAAGCATTCAAAGTAAGGATTTATGATTGTAAATAATGAACACATTTATCATTTGCGAATGTCAGTCCCAACTGTTTCTGAACAAATTGGAAGTTAAAAATAACTCTAAAACCCCCAAACATTAGGATAATCGCTTAGGATATTTTTTTCATCATCTTAAAATCAGGCCTATGTTAACTTTTCCCGCAAGAAAGGGAAATTGTTCAAATTTAGCCAGTTAGTATATGTGTAGCCCGCTTTATCAGACAGACTAACTTTAGCTTAGCTTCTATTTCTTGTTCTACTAGACGATTAGCACAAGGAAGGGAAATTGTTCAAATTTAGCCAGTGAGTATGAGCATAACCCATTTGACCAGAAATGCTAACATTAGCTTAGCTTATTCCATTTCTTCTTGAAAACTTTTGCCGCAAGCAAGGGAAAATTAGCCAGGTAGTATGTGTGTAGCTCGCTTCCACACAGGCTAACATTGAGCCTAGCTCACTGATCTGAATACAATATATGACTGTATAGCCGATAGGCTAAGACTTTTGAAATCGTGAGGCCGCCATATTGCTTCTCCCAAGAAACGTTTCTCGGCATACGATCCTATACATTTACTGTATTGAAATTGGAGAACATTTGAGACAGTACTTGATTTATGATGTTTTAAATTGTTAAACATATACATTATATGCCTAATGATGTTTGCAGGAGGAAATTTCTGTATATTTTATTAAAGAATTATAACAAATTCAACAAAAGATGCTTCTGCTTCTAAGGAATTGAGCCATAAAAGAAAAAGGGGATCTTCAAAGCAGCACATACCGTCCACTTGCTAATTATTTTTATTTTTTTTACTTGTTAAAAAATAGTGACCAAACCGTGACATACAAACTGCATACGAGCTGTATATGTCTAATCTGTACGTATACCGTATTGTTTATACAGTAGTCTGCTCGCGAGATGGGAGTAGCAAGATGGCCGCCCTGTAACTTCAACGGCTTGCACGGACGACGCGCGTGTATTGGCTATCGGCTATCCAGTCATATATTCAGACCAGTGGCCTAGCTTCTTCTATATCTGGCTCTGTATTTTGCGACTGTCCGAATCCTCTGTAGCACCATCCTGCCTCTTACAGGTCAGTCTTGGTATGACAAACACAGTAAAAGCAGTAAACAACACATCATACCCCCACTTTTTTTTTTTCATCAAGTATGGGTTCTTTGACTTACCCCACTTTCATAGACTTGATACATGTTTGATGATGACCATACTGCATAATGTTTAACGCAGAAAAGTGGACTGGTCCATAATCCTGCTATGAATAAAAACTCTACTGAGAAAAAGGCCACTAAACACTTTAGTAGGCTGGCTGGTACAACTCATTAGCAGCCTCTTTCTCATTTTTTCTTTTTTTTTTAGAGCATTGCTTGTAGTGTTGCCCATAGAAACTGACAGAATATTTCATTAGAGGCCTTGAATATTTCATTTGAATGCACATCTCTGGATGCGTTTCCTCCTGCCTTTCATTCGCAAGGAATCAGGCAACGCCACGATTAAATGCAGCTCATCAGCATATGAAGAGAAGCTCCCTGAATATGATCTCAGTCCCATAGTTATTATCATTATATGTATTAGTTTTTCCATGTAAGATTTTTGCAGCTGAGATTGCATAAATGACGTAAGCGTCAATGAGCGCAAGCCTCGCCTGCCTGGCTTTCTTTCTGAGGGCCTGTGGCCTGCAGACTTTTCCGCTCGATTCTCCTCAGCCTTCTCCGCCACAGCGTCACCATGGCAACCGCTCCCTGTACTCACAAAACTTATCTAAGACACTCTCTATACATACTTCTACAAGATGTGTGAAAGTAACTACACACAACCAAAATTATACAAATGTAGACAAAATTGTTGTCTCTTAATGAAAGAAAAAGCCATAGTGGTCACAACAATAACCTGAATTTGATAAAATACTAATAATGAATGGCATATTAGGGCCACGTATAAATAAATTGGCGAGAAAAAAAACTCAGAAACTTACAAAAAATACACATAGCGTACTACTCGGATGTTTGTGCCTAGTAATGGGTATCATGTTAAGCATTCGCACTTTGAAGCGTTGGGTACTGCAAGCGACAAAGACGCCTCGCTTTGCGAAGGTCCACACCCTGAGGATCAAGCATTTAAGTTTAAATAAATATTTACTTTAAATTTTTGTTTCCAGAATTATTATTTACACATTCATACTTTTTTCTTTTTTTTTTGTACAAGTAGCTAAGTTGATGTGTCGAATGTGCTGCTCTCCGCCATTAACTTGCATTTGCCTAAAGTATGCTAGCTTCTGATTGGTTAGTGTTAGTCAGCTGATAGGGGATCAGGAAATGTTGACGCTCTAGCTACCGTGTACGACGAGTAAAGTTTCAATTAAGAATGAATCCATCCTGCCTTTTCATTTTATAAATAGTGCCCCATTAATCACCAATAAATCCTCACATTAGAAAATAGCTACGCTATGTGTATTTCTCGTAAGTTTTTTTTCTCGCAAATCTGCTACTTTATAAAGTGACAGACTTGCGAGTTTTTTTCTCGGAATATTGCCCCCTCCCTCTAAAAAATATATTTATACGTAGCCCTAATACGCCATCGTAATTACCTACTTCACAACTAGAATAATAATTAAAAAAAACAAAACGCTAATTATACTGCATAAAATAAACATGATCAACATTATTAAAAAAACTATGGCGGCCGTACTGTTTCGTACATTCACACAGTCACTGTCACTTTGATTGAAAATGTGTCTTTTCTGTTAACAATCGAACCAAAAAGCACCTCCAGCACTGCGGGGTCGTGACAGCAGTTTACAGCGGCGCGCTCTCCTGCTCGCTCTCTAGCTGTGTGTCTGCACGCCTTAGCGCATATTAGCATAAATGTTGCATGCTTCAAGACGTGTTCTATGGGACGACACGCGACAGCTGGCGTCGGTGGCCAACGAACGTCGCGTTATCACAGCGTTGCAACGGAGAGGCAACACACAGGAAAAAGAGCCTTATCGTGTTGACGCGTGAAATATTTACCGGATTACCATCGTACAGTGAGAACCACAGCGTCCTATTAATGTTTAAAAATGTTCCCACATCGGAGAGGATCTATCATTTTGCTTGCTACTTCCCGCAACGACTGAACATAATGCTCCGACCGAGGGCACCGCCTTAAATGAATTCTTATTAGGCGTCTAAAAATAGTGGCGGGGGTTTGAGGGTCCAAGCCGCCTCTAATGTGACAAGCACAGAGGGAGCATCACGACCAGCCAGCTGCCACTGGAGAAGCAGCCTGCTCATCATTATTGCGCTAAATGAATACGAGCAAACTGATAGGGTCTTGTGTTGTCGCGCTGCTGCTGGAATTGTGAAGACATCAAAGTTTGATGGGAAGCTGTTTTGTCTGTAACCTCCACCCACCCAAAAACTTTTTTTTTTTTTTTTACGATAACAGCAAATGAGTTTTAAAGTCAGCAGTGAAAAGAATGTCAATGGCAGTCAAAACTTTGGGTACACTCACACTTCAATGCATAAACTAACAAAAACTAACCTTAACACCGATCCAAACCATAACCCTAATCCTAACCATAGCCTTAACCCTAAACCTTGAGCAAAACACCTAAATCCTGACAATGACCAGACGAACAACCCTATCCTAATTTAATCTAACCCAAACGTAATCTCTCTTAACCTAATCCGCTCACCACCAACCAAAATGATAACAATAAACCTAACTCAAACCTAACCCTGCAAGTAACATTGAGCGTTAGCACATCTGGTAGCTTTACAAGCAAGATGCGAGGGTTATGGGCTGATGGGATGTTTGACAACAAATCATTTGTATTTGTATTTCCAAAGGGTAGAGTTAAGAGTGTCAAATTGCACCCTAAAAAAAACAACTAAATGTGTTACTACCACAATTGTTAGGACATTTCACTACAGTATGGATGACTAATGTGAATATGCTGCTGTTCCTGAACACCAGTCCTGCATTGTAAAAGTAAAAACAAATAAAAATGTGTCAATTATTATGTTGAACACTTTCTAATTATAAATCGTTTGAGCATTACGTATTTATTTGCTTTTCTCTCAGGACATTCGTTTTGGTGAATAATCCTGGTCCCTAAGGTAGAGCTATGTTTCATTTGACAAGAAAAAAATTAGTTTTTTCATATTAACATTTGTTAATTACTTGTGTATTCATTATTCACACCTGTCATTTCACAGTTTTCAATGTAAAGTTCATGTGTGCTTTTAGAGGCAGTAAACATTCTTGTTAGTATTCTCCATTTTAAAAAAATAATGCAATTGGTTATCTTTAATTTAAAATCAAAATTGTTAAATAAAAGTATATCATATCGTATCGTATCGTATCGTAAATTATGACTTATCGTCACGTTTTATTTGGGTTAAAAAAAATCTAAAGTTTTGATATCTGTACTCTTTTTTTTTTTTTTTTTCTTCTTACGCCAAAAGAGTAAACGGTATCATATCAAATCAAAATTGTCTGGTATCGCCCGGTCACTAGCCATACATGTCAACCCATAAGGTTTGTCCGTATTTCTTACGGATTTTTAAGTGTTGCAAAAGCATACGGGCGTATTTGGAAATGAATACGGATTTAACTGTTTTCATGAAAATAATAATATTAGTATATATTGCTTACCCTTTTTAAATTTATTTAGTATTTACTGTCGGCTACGTGCTACACGTGTGCATAAGCTCGATTTAAACAACAACCGGTCACAAAATCTCGTCTATCGCGCGAGACTTCTAACAGTTTCCTGACATGCGCAGTTAAGAAATTTGTGTTAGCGCGAAAATTGCGAGTCGTTCGCAGTGGTTGAGAAAATGGGGGACAGGCCGGCCAAAAAAACAAGATACACCGGACGTTTTCGTTCGGAATGGACGGATTTATTTAAGGTAATTGGTCCGTCAAAACTTGGAGAAGAGTATGCATCATGTTCGCTTTGTTCACGGGACATTAAGGTTGTGGCATCTGGCATTTACGATGTCAAAGAACATTTGAAATCAAAGTTGCACGAGAGAAATGTGAAGCAACAAAAAAGTCAACCGTCCCTGTGATATTTAGAAATCTGTTTTTTCTTTGTGCAATAAAATGTCATTTGGAACAAGATACTGTCAATGTCTTCATATAAGAAAGAAAGTAAGGTAAGATTAATGTTATTGCATGAAACAGCTTGAGTATTGATAAAACTGACATAAGGATTTTTATGGGAAAATAAGGATTTTATGGGTTTGTAATACAGGTGGGACCAAATTAGGGTTGACATGTATGACTAGCCAAGAGGACAAAAATAAACTGACTGTGGATGAGAATACCGGTTAGCCTCACTAGCTTTGGATATTCGCTAGTTGTAAAATATTCATACCAGTAGGCCAGTGGCAGTTCGACCACAGAACTGGCAGCAAAAAAACGTGCACAAAGTGAAGCTCCATGTTCGTCGCCAAAATCATACGCGGGCAACTTCTGTGTGTTAAAGAGTACTTTATTCGGTATACAAGTAGTATGATACAACACACCCACCAACATCACAGCACTTTTATCGCAACAGCCGAATCGTTGAAGAACAAAAAAATGCTTGAGACCACTACGGTGCCGAAAAAAATATCAGTGATGTTACCGATTAAGGCCTTTCTTATTGTCGTCATTCAAACCCTATTACTAACTTAGTATAATAAAAATTAAGTATTACCGTGATATTTATGCAGTGTTTACTTTAGCTCTTGTATCAGAGGTAATTAGATTGTACCCAATGAAGTGTCCGCTACGTGTACTTTTAATGAACCATGTTGAGTTGAAGTGGATTGTGAGTCTTTAATTGGCAATCATCTGCCTACTTTAGTTGAGACTGTACATAACATAACCCTCACAGGCAATGATGACGTTTTCCACAAACAAAATGACCTTTTAGCCCCCCCCCCCTCCCTCCCCCACCACCATCATGTGGAACCAATATTGGAGTTATCTTTTGTATTCACGGTCCGTCCCCGAGAAAACGGTTGTCATGGAAATGATTTTCCAGAGTGGGACCTGCGCCAATTAACTATACGTCGACCTTGAAAATCCAAAGCGAGATGACAATCATATGAAAAGGGGAAGTGGTAAATGAAACGCATGGTGGGTAATAAAGGATGGCAAAGCCACCACGGAGAACAATTCCAGAGAGAAAATAACTTCGTATGGTATAATAAATATAATGCACAGCAACAAGGAATTACCTTTTTCCGTACATTACGTCACTGCCAAGAGCAAAACCAAACCAGGTTCTACCTTTGGCCACGATATAGCAAGGTATCCTGGTAAAAGCCATTTGAACCCGTATCATATTAAATCCAAGACATTTTGAGCTATTTCATGAGTATAATATTTTTTTCCCCCCATTAGACTTTGCAAGATCGCCCCAATTGAGAAAGAAGAGACGCCTTTACTTATTGACTTATTTGCTCCCATAAACGTATAAATACGTTCAATTTTAAATATTACCATGGTTCCGAAAACGTATTTATACGTTTTGTTTTGTTTTTATGCTATAGCATACAGAAGGCTTTGATGCAGCCTCTGAACTGAAGAGAAAGTTAAAAGCAATGGTAGTTAATACAAAAGCGGCCAGCAGGGGGCAGCAAAGTATAAGAGATCAACCAGGGCCATGTTGCAAAAAGGCTTTTTTCCTCTCTTTTTTAAACCGATTTGTAAATAATGATTAAACTTAGCTGTATTTTAATGCTAACTGCTGCAAAACGGAAACTGATATAAATATACTTTCTTTTCCTGATGAAATAAGAGATTCCGTGTTTTTATATCAATAGAACACAATATTCTGGTGGCCTCGCAAACTCAGTCAAAATCCAGTAAAACAGCCGGGAGCAAAGGGGGTTGCTTCAGTGCAAATGGCTGGGAGTGCATGAGTTAATAGTGGGAAATGTTCTTTCTGATTTTGGGAAATACTAATATGTTTGATAGTTGACAGTTATAAATATAGGAATTTAAAGCATTATGTATCAAATATGACACAAATCAAGTCATATGTGGAAGTTGATTTTCAAAAAATGTTTTGTTCAAAAGGACTAATAAATACTCTGTTTACAAAGAATCTGAATTTTAGCTCATATTTCATGGTTTAGGTTTTATAGGGTTAAATCAGAGGCAGCAACAAAATGTGCCAGCATGCCAGTTGTAATCGACTCAATTCCCCGAGAATTCATATGGTGTGTTTATGTGCCCCGCGGGGTGGGGGGGGCGCTGTAACAGATTAATGGCATTTGTTTTTATTTCGTTGGGCAAAGTTGGTCAAAGTATCGCTGTATGTCACACAGGCAGGCCATGGACCCCCGCTGAGAGCGCTTATCAGCGGTCAACACAGGTCCAGGAAAATCCATTGACTGGCCTCAACGTTGCCCTATTCACCCGAAAATACACCGCCGCGTTCCTCTGGGCTCTCCGTGGATCTCTAAAGACAACACAAGGAGGGCTATTTAATGCCCCATAAAATTCTGACATCACCTTTCTGCCGTAGAGAAGGACACAGTCAATTTGACGGGCTAATTGTGTGTGGCATAATTAATCAATGTCTCCTGAACGGCAAATTCTCCCCGCGCTCGCGCCGCAGTGTCGTGTGAACGCTGTTGAAAGCACGAGGGTAATTGAGGGCCAAGCAAGTGAGACTTGCATAGAACCCCCCCTCGCACCCGCACCCTCCCGTCCCTTCATTGTGTTACTGCCTTTTATTATGATTCCACCTCAATCATCCTTTCGTGGATGGCTGTCCAAGGCAACGGCAAGAAACTAAGGCACAGTGTCACATTTAGAAGACTGATTGGGGTCAATTCCATCTCAAATTTTGCTGTCTGGTCTTCTTGCAATCGGGAGCCAACCCTGGGTCAAAAATTGATTCACCACTGGATTCTGTTTATTGATATTCCGGATGTAAATATCTTAAAATTCACCTTGTTTCACACAGATGATTAAAGATGATTTGGCAAAACTGTCACCAAAGTTAGCATTTAACTCATTCAATGCCACTGACGGCTATATACGTTAAAGATTCATTTTTGAACTGCGCCGGCAGTGAAAAGTTATGAGTTACGTCAAATGTGAAATGAAATCAAATTCAAATCTACTTTATCTCGAGAGCACTTTGACATCAAATCCAGCTGTAACAAAGATTTTGCAATAGTTTGACTTTACTCTTCATCACAACCTAATGTGACATTACTACTGATTTAGTTGTGATTTTGTTTTGCCCTATTACAATTTATTCTTGTAATATTCTGAATTTGTATGACCTTTTCACCCATGAAATTGCAGCATTTTTTGTGTATTAGATTCTATTTTACAAAAATAAAACTTTGTTCTCATTAAATACAGTATGTTTTCATAAAATCGTTTTTCCCTCTAAAAATGTTATTCCGTAATATTTTGACTTTTTATTTTTATGAATTACTCTCCTCATGATCCAAACATTTGAATTATTACCAAAAAGTACACCTTTCTCTCGCAATGTCTTACAATATTTTGACTTTATTTTCGTAATTTAATTCAATTTTTTGATGAAGGTATTGTTCATGTACAACTGTTGGGAGAAATGTACAATAATAAAAAAAAAAAGGTCGGCGGGGGGGGATCTAGAATTTTAAAGGTGTGAAAATACAAATATTGTGACATATCGCAGTTTAATGTCCAATAATTTTATTTTATCGGAAAACTAGATACATTTATATAGTTTGACGTCATCAATGGCATGAATACACAGCAACAGCCTTGGATGAGTTTTACTTGAGTAAAAAAAAAAAAAAAAAAGGAACAAGCTCCAATCGACACATTCCCTGACAATTAGGCACGCTTCTCGGCTGCTAACAGGATTTAGACACATGATAATGGTGATAAAAATGAGACATTAATAATATTGTTATGTTAATTAAATGCCAGGGGATTAACGGCAGCAGTAAACAGCAGACTGGGGTGAGGTGGGCGAGGGGAGGGGGGGGGGTGCATTGGGGGCCTCTGACATGTTTCCAAAAAAGCATCCATGATTAATACATGCATTTGGGTGCTCGCTCAAACAGATCTTGTGTTAAATAAATATGACTTCAAATTTGCAGGAGATACATTATTTCAATCTTACAGTAAATGTGGATATTATAATGATTTGTTGTGTCATATTGTGTATCTTTGTTTTGTATTAATTGTGCATTAGGGTCACATTGAAAAGAAAAACATGTTAAATACTATACTATAATATTTACACTTTATTCTAATGAAGACTTGACAAAAAATTTTCCTTTTGCAAATTACAATATTTTTTTCATATGAATGGTCTAGTCTGATTACATTTTTAAAATTATGTCTTTGTTCCTATAAAATAAAATAAAGCAAATGTAATATTTGATGTTTTCCTTGTACAGTTTAAAAAGATAATATTTAAAGCTTTTTCTACATCATGCATGCTCCACCAAAGCTCAGATGAGTACGAAGAGCCCTGACTGTTTTACTGTGACTGCACCCATCTCAGTTTCTTTTGGGAGGGGAGGGCTGGAGTTTTTCTTACCTCATTTGAAGCCATGTCTTCGTTTGTCAACTGTGGCTGTCGCTTTTAAGATCATGCACGAACTCGCACGCGCACCATGAACGAGCCTGACACAGATGTTGCAGTTACGCTTTGGGCCAGAGGTGGCAGTCGCGAGTCAAAAAGGGACAAACTGCACAAAGATCCTTTAAAGGGGAAGCCCAGTCCAAAAGTTTCATGATCCGTAAACGCGACATTCTGATTAACTCTTTGACTGCCAAAAACGTTAAATAACGTTTAGTAAAATCCTACGGAGGAGTGCCAAAGA
Source organism: Vanacampus margaritifer (assembly GCF_051991255.1). Lineage (NCBI taxonomy): Eukaryota > Metazoa > Chordata > Actinopteri > Syngnathiformes > Syngnathidae > Vanacampus > Vanacampus margaritifer. Next base: position 22,471,716 of record NC_135435.1, on the reverse strand, counting down.
CGTTAAAAGACGTTTTTTTTCAAAACAGAGGTGAAACTAACCATTTTCTATTGTTGATTACTCAAAAACAGAATAAGGTAGAAACAAACTTTTTTTTCTGATGAAAGATGAGAGTCCAATCTTTCATTTGGTAGTATGTGTGTTTACATAGTCCAAACACATAATTTTCTATGGACCTTGAAAGATCAGTCAAAATGCTTAAATCGGCTGGCACTGGGGACAACCCGTTTCTGAAAACGTCTGGCAGTCAAAGAGTTAATATTGTGTTTGTGGGATATGAATTAAGTAACAAAATCCACCCTTTTTTTTTTCCATCTCAGGTGGCGTCCATTTTACATTGCATCGCCACTTGATGACATCACAGTGCCTAAGGGCTCATCTTGCAAATTTCACAGCTTACCTGTATCCTGAATTTGGTCATGTGATGTTCGCAAGCTAAGCTGTCATTTTTCACCTTAATTATTTTCTACTCATAAAATTCAAACTTTTTGAACATAGCACTTAACCTTTATTCTCACAATTTTCCAAATTTCAACGTAAGGCAATCTCCTTTTTTTTCATATGACTCTTTGCTGTCCGCCACATTGATAGCGCATACACCTACTTCGACATCGTTTGTGCGGTCGTGCCATCTGTGGCGTTTGCCTCTTCGCACAGCTGGTCACGCTTCCCCGGATTTGTCGACCCATTCTGCCGAGAGTTCAGGGACGAATTGACACGCAGGACTAACGTTAGTGTAACTGTCGCAGTTGCTGTAAAGGAAAGGAGAGGGGAGAGCGCGGGGCCATGCCGCGATGGAAAACGCTGCGACGCCGCCGGCTTGCCTTCGACCTCAGCGTTTTCCGGGTTAATAGCGAGCAATCCAGGTCAGAGCTTGTTGCATGGTGATTGATATGTTGAAATGGATTCCGAATTGGAATCCCAACACAAGGGGAGAGAATTGCAAGTATCAATATTGATAATGTTCCACTTGTTTCCACCAAAGTCTTTTCTCATAAAATTACTGCTATAATCTTGGAATATTATGATTTAATTCTAATAATATAACACATTTTCTTGTTATTCTAGCAACATGTCATCTTTTGTCTCATGAAGTGTTTACTTTATATTTATATAGTATTGTCTTTATATTTCACCTTCATTCACAACATTTATTTCCTAATTAAAATTGACTAATTAACGCTTGTAATATTCCAATTTTTCTTCTTATAAAATGGCCTCTTTTTACTTGTCAATTTTCAAAGTAATATTTTGGCGTCAATTTCAAAATATGTAAAGTCTTTCTTGTTAAATAACAATATTATTCTTTTAACTCATTCACTGCCATTGACGGCTATAGACGTCAAAAATTCATTTGAACTATTTCTTTTAGTTTAACATTTTGGCCCACTTTTGTTAACAAGAGTATGAAAACCTAGGGGGGAAAAAAATAATTGTACATTTTGAACAGATAACAAATTTGTGATTAATTTTCACTTAACTAGTGAAGCCATGCAATTAATTATGATTAAAAAATGTTTTTGCGCCTTTTCTTAAAAAAAGAAAAGATTATTCAAAAATTAAACTAAAATAATAAAAATTACTTAAAAAAAAAAGAAAAGATTATTAAAAATTAGGGGCGTCAGGCGATTACAATTTTTCGTAATTAATGGCATGACTTCACTAGTTAACTCACGTTTAATCATACATTTTATATCTGTTCTAAATGTACAATTCCCCCCCCCCCCCCAGGTTTTCATACTCAACAACAACAAAAACTTAAAAGTGGAAAATTTTTTAAACTAATATAAATAGTTCTAATGAATTTTTGACATCTATAGCCGTCAATGGCAGTGAATGAGTTAATATTCTGACTTGTTTGTCATTTAGACACACATTTTTGGCATTAAAAAAAAATAAAATTATTGTCAGAATATTTGGACTTTATTCTAGACATATTGTTTTCTGTTGCCAAAATCCGCAAGTAAGCGACACCGGTCTAAATATTTTTATAGAGATGACACAATAAGATGTCACATGATTGCACCAAAGCAATACTTTTATATTAGATAGGGCTTTAGCAAAAAAATTTAATAAAATACAGCAAATAGATGAATTTTTCAGCATATGTCAGAAACTAGGTTAAACATAAGTCCGAAAAAAGGGAAATTTGTGAGTAGTGAATATGTGGAGGAATATTGTAAAAGGTTTCCAATAAAAAAGTAAATTGATGTCCCCAGTCCCACACAAATACACTGCATATCCAATAGTTTGCATCCTTTCCTCATAAGCGTCGTCAACATCGTTTGCCTGGAGGCCATGTGTTGGAATAAAAGAAGTGTTTTGGTGCCACGTGGAATAAAAGACAGAACGCGAGAGGGATCCTGGGATCACTCCATCGTGGCACAATGACTTTCAGCGTTTGCCAGCAGTTTGGAGGCGGCCAACGCTGAAGCTGAATGGCCTGTATGTGACATTTATTCAAATGCTAGCGTGATGGGAAATCATTAAAATGCTGAGAGCTCCCATTGGCCAGGTGTAAATATGAATTCACTAATGCTCTGTGTTTTCTAAATAAGCGCAGCTGTTCATAAGCTCTGAACTGGCTTTTTTTGCTTTGGAAAAGGACGCGTCGCTCGGGGGGGTTTTTGGTTCAAAAGAATGAGGTTTAAAATAGAATAACGTCACAACTGATAGATTTTTATCCCGCGCCGCCAACGACAACAGCAACAGAGGCTTAAGATTAAATCAATCCATCTAAAGGGCACATCGAGTTTTCATCATTCCCACGTCATCTTTGCCGTTCACTAATTTTCACGATCAAACCCAACATATTAGCATAAATCCAAAAAAGGGTTACACAATACACACTAAAGGTAGGAAGAAAAGAGTAACTTACAAGGCCAAAGTATAGACACGTTTTGAGAACACATTTCTAGAAACGTCTTATTTGTATGGGGGAAATATATATATATATATATTTTTTAAATAGGATTGTGCTGAAATGTTATGAGAAGAAAAACATACATTTTCAGGTAAACATTTTTTTTTATTAAATGTCAAAATACTGCTAGAACAAAGTTTTTAATAATTTATTTTATTTTACGACATCAAAGGTGGACTATTACAAATAAAAATGAAAAATAATCAACATAATATGGAATATTACAAATGAAAATGTAATTACAAGAATAAAATGGGGGGGGGTGACAACAGTCATTTTAATGAAATCCAAAATTATGCGAGAAAGCAAACATTTTACGAAAATTTCCCAAACTCCCCAAGTCATAGTTTATATATTACAAGATACAAGTTGTAATTTTACAAGATATTTATTTTAGTTTTCTGAAAAGAAAATCTGAATTTTACAAGAATATGTTAATCATTATGATAGTTAATTTATAAGAAAAATATTTTTATACAAATATTGCAAAAATATGTGGTTTTAAGTAAAAAAAAAAAAAGAAGGTTGAATTAAAGAAAAAAGACATACGATCAAAAAAATTACATTACATTTTTTAAAAACAAAAAAATTGAATAAGTAAAATAATTTTATTAATATATATTTTTACTGACATTTAAACACTTAACATTTCCAACAACTAATATAAAGTCTATAAATATTATAATAGAGTCAAAACTACAAAAATACGCTTTTAAATGTTTCTTGTGTTGTAATTGTTTTTTTTTTTTAAAAGAAAGGTGGATGGATGGATATGAATATTTTAAAAGCAACTACATATTTTATTTTTTATCGTTCTGGTGCAGACACTAAAAATGGTCGTCTGTTTGAATTTACGATGATACAGCAAACAGCTTATTTGCAGTTTGGCATTCACTAAATTTCCTATTCATTTTTTTCCAGAACCAATTTTCCGTTTTTCACTGAAATACTCGCCTGTTCACTATTTTTGTGCTCAGGCCAAAGTCATGCCTTAAGCAAAATATTCCTTTGGTGCCAACTTTGTGCCAAGCAACTATGTTAAACTGAGGGGAGGAGCTTCCTTTTGGTAGGCCATAGCTTTTGCTGCCATCTTGTGGCGTTACACCTTTTTGCGTCAACATCAACAATTTGACATCTTTGGCAATCAAGACGATTCAAAAGGTGATTTCTGATAAAACCGTAAAGGGTATTATAGACATTTTTGCAGGTTGAGGATGGCTTTGACGACAATGGCATCTGGACGTGAACCTTTAGACTTTTGGCCAAACTATAGCTGATCATGGTCATAAAAAGTATGAAAAAATATGATTGGCTTGTGACTAATTACCCGTTTAGTGTCACTGAAAGTTGTTAAACAGACCGTTGGCTTTAAATAGCTGAAGGAAGGAGTGGGATTAATTAAGCAGAAACGTATTCTTCTAGCCTGCCAATTGTCTTTCTTACAGTGTGTAAAAAGAGCGCGGGGCGATGCCGTCTGGGTACCTCCGGCGGGGAGACGCTAATGACCTGAGGAAAGGACGCTCTCCTTCACTCAACTCACTACTACTTCTTGGCTGGATGATGATTGAGTGAAGGAGGAAATGGGGAGTTGCAGCAATAAAAAGAAGGCCAGTCAAAGTATTTATGAGTTGATGGTGGCTTCTTGGAAAAACATCACCTTCCCCTGTGGAATATGACACATTGTCAACTCTGATTAGCTGGGAGGAAAAAAAAAGCTCTGGAAAAACAGTGCCTGTCTGTCCGTTCACATACACAACAAAAGTAAACATTTGTCTGCTGCATGATCTGTCTGCCCATTCTCAAGTATATAGAAATATCTGTCCATTCAACTTACACAATTACGTAAACTATCAGTCCACTCTCCACATACACATATTTGGGCCCTATTTTCGTTCCCAGCACAAGTCTAGCATGGGTGGAGTTTAAGTTAAAGATACAATGGAAATGTAATCAATTTCCATTTCAATATCTTTATTATCTTTTAACCAAGAGCACCATCTACAGGAGTAAAAACATATCGAAAGTGTTTCATGAAGCTTCATTTTCCCATCACTAGAGTTCTATGTTGATGGCCTTGTGTCTATGGAGGACCAAAACTGCCGCAATTAGAAATAAAGAAATGAATAAATAAATAAATGACTAAAAATGGAAATAAAAACAGATATAAAAAATATAATTAAAAAATTTAATACAAAAAATAAATATAAATGGAATTTAAAAATAATTTTTTATATATATATATATATATTACAATCCATAAATAAAAGTAAAAATAAATACAAAAATAAACGAGATTCAAAAACTAGAAATAAATATAAAAATAAAAGTCGAAATAGATACAAAAATAAATATAAAGAAATTAAATATCAATCAATAAATAAAAAAAATCACATTTACAGTATTTATTTCATGCTCACACGCTCTGTCAGGATGAAATGTTATTCAAATGAGGGGGCGGTCCTAAGTGTTTCTTGGATCGGACTCCGGCGTTGATTTAATTTTTGAATTATATTTTTATATCCATTTTTACTTTCACTTTTAGTCATCTATTTGCAAACCAGCATTGCAAACCGCACAGGAAAAATCGTCTTTTAATCTACGTCGACATGTCGCGTGTTGTGTAAAAGTGGCGAGCGGCTCAATTACGAGCGCGTGTGTACGAGGCAACGCGTGATTCACCGCCGTGACTGTGCTGCGACATGTGCCCGCAGCCACGGGCCTAATGGCATGCTAATTAAAAGCACTGCGCTGCGGGCACTGACAGCCACACTGGCAGACAAGTGTGCTGGCTGCACAGGTTCCACTCGCCGTAATGAGGCCCACACACACACACTTACAGTGATACTGATAGTGATAGGCTGGACTAGTGTACCAGTAAGACAGCTGGAGAACAAGAAAAACATGGACAATTGAATATGAATGGTCTGGTCCTCATTTGCGATGGACAGTCCGTTCACATGTGGGAATAATGTAAACATATCTGTCCATTCACATACATCTGTAAACATACTATAAACACGTCTAGGCTAGTCACATGCATTTTGTTTGTTATATCTGACAATCCATTCACACACCCACAGCAGATAATGTAAATTGATTTCTGAATGGCATCTGCACACACATCTGCAGAGCTCACAACCTGTGCCAATATTTAGACGTGGTTCAAGCTGCTTCAAAGTTTAGTCTACTTTCAGCCACCAAATTGTCAAGGTGGGACAAGGCATGTCAAAGCAAATGTTCTCGGCACGCCGGAATGCCCAGCATGGCACCGAGCCATCTCCCACAAATCCCCAACACGCTATACGAGGCTCGCACCGGCACGGAAATCAAGATGTGCCACTTTTTACACTGGAGCGCAGCTACGCCCGTCTCGGAATATATTGCCTCAGGTGTGTGCTTGTGAATAGCCTGTTTACATTATGCATGCATATTAATGCACAGACAAATGATCCTATTTAGTGGGATAGTTGTAATTATGAACGTCAATGGACAGTTTACATAATGCATGTATGGGAATGGACGGACTGAGAGTGCGTCCTCATTGAGTTTCGCGTATTTACGACATGGTGCTCCTTTTACCTCCTACCTTGTAAATGTGCTGCTGATCAGCCCCTCCGTTCGGCGCGCACCGGCCGCCGCCGTCACGACCAGAAGATTTACGCCCCGACACGCTCCTCGAATCCTGAGACGACGGCGGCGGCTGCCAGGAAGTCCAGATTGTCGGACAAGAGCGCACCCATTTAACAGCCTTGTGGGCTTTACGGCCCCCGCTGATGCACTGAGAACACAAGCAAAAAGAGAACATTGATTGACCACTTGGACGGGGCCGAGCCGCCATAACTTCAAAGTGTGGTCTGATTGCCTTTTATCCCAACTACATTACGGGGGCCTTTGGCCGTGCAGCTATCCCGGTGAATGGGGAAATGGAGGAGGTGATGCTGCTTGCTGGTGATGTGACGGACTTGGCACGCCACCAACCGTAATCCATCCCAATGCTAACCTCGACTTAATGCTTCTGTTGGAGCAACTAAGCAATATGCTGAGTTTGGCACAGTCGGTGCCTAAAGTGGAAAACAAAACCATCAGCGATCATTCATAAACCATAACAAGACATACAAGATGTGCATAACAATTGCTCTCATTTCTAATCCTCCCCGCCATTGGTGGATGGTAGTTTTATTTTGTCCAATCACATTTTGTCCTGTGTTACCATTGCCAAGGGCATTTAAGAATCGGTGGTGCTGGCTGATGTAACTTGAACTATATTAGCAACGAATCCCTTTCTGTTGCACCTAAACCATTACTGTTTCTGTTCAAACTAAAATGAATAAAATGACAACTCATCTATTGCTGTTTCAATTTGGTTTCATTATGAATTTCCTGACAGCCATATTAGATCATCCTACACGTATTGACATTAGCCACTGAATGGCCGTATCAACTCGAATGGGTTACTCACTATATTTCTGCTGAAAAAAACGTATCATAATTCAACAAATGAAAAATCCAATTGGATCAAAAATGGTAAATGCAGTGGACTCATATAATTTGTTTACAAAGCCATATTCACTTAAGTAGTATATCGCACATGGAAGCGTTCACGCAGTCGATCAACACATAAAAAGGTTAACCCTAACCCTAACCTTTTTAGTTTATTATAACTTATTTTAAGCTCCAGGAACCCAGGCCGTACCCCCTTCTTGCGCAATTGTAGTATTTAAATATTTTAAGGGTAGTTTACATGGATTTACAATATTTAGAAATAATAGATATTGCAGTTTTATAGTAGTGTTAGCTATTTAATTTAGCAAGATGGTTGGAGAGTAGAGAATATGAGTGTCAACTGGTGCGAATCTAAGCACTACTAAGAATCTACAAGACAGTACAACATTTGTAGGGTGACCGGCACAGCTGATATTCAGTTTAGCGGTAAAGCTAACCCTAACCCAGTTATACTGATGTGCACTTCATGAGTGGGTTCGATTCTTGCTTTTGGCAAAATTTTATTGTAATTTTTTTGTACAATAATTAATTTGTAAAAATTAGAGCTGTTTTAAAGTTTGTAGGGAACGTAAATAAAAAAGAGACACATTTAGAGAACGGTTAAGGAACGTTAGCGCAAACCAACACGTAACATCCAGAGATGTAAAGAAAAACTTTGCATGGAGCGCCCAAATCGCAGCCAAACGTATCCTTCAGAAAACGTTCCCAACAAACCAATAATTGTTTGTAGGGTAAAGGATTTTTTTTTTCTCTTCCATCTACGCTGCTATTAACCTCATCCTCGCTAACGCTAAGCTAGTTCATCAGGACCGGTGTCAAGTTTGAAAACTCTTGTCACTAGCAAGGCGTTAGCCGGCCAAATATTACCATAACTACGTCTGCTCGAATGAACCGCATATATATATACTTAGCTTTCACGACTCCCAATGTAGATGCGTCACACGTAAGGAAACGTAATAAGGCCCATCTGAACAGTGCTCTCTGACAATAATATGCTATAATGCGGTCCGATTTAAATGGGAAAAGTCGGATTCAGTGTTCGTTTTCAACAGCCAATTCGCGAATCAATTCGAGTCACCACCCATCCGTGCACTGCCCTAGTATAAATTATAACTTAAAGAGATACTTGACTAATCCATTGAGCCATTTTCAAGCCATTTTACTAATAAGGTAATATTTTGTCTCGAATTAATTTGACAACGTGATCAATTTTCATGGACAATTAATACCTTGAAAAACACAATTTTCCACTTGAAGAGGACATCCCTGTGCTGAGGAAATAAGTAACGACCAATCAATGGCGCACCTGTTTTGATTGGTCGTTACCTATTTCATCAGCACAGGTGATGTAATCAAATTAGCTTTTATAGGTATCAGTTGTTGTTGGCTTCTTCAAGCCGTGATCTCCAACTCTCACTGGAGCGGTTCGCGGCCGACAGTGAAAATCAGCACCTCCAAATCCGACACCGTGGTTCTCGGTCGGAAAAGGGTGGAGTGCCCTCTCCGGGTCGGGGATGAGATCCTGCCCCAAGTGGAGGAGTTCAAGTATCTTGGGGTCTTGTTTACGAGTGAGGGCAGGTTGGAGCGGGAGATCGACAGGCGGATCGGTGGAACGTCTGCAGTGATGCGGACTCTGTATCGGTCCGTTGAGGTGAAGAAGGATCTGAGCCGAAAGGCAAAGCTCTCGATTTGGTCGATCTACGTTCCTACCCTCCCCCATGGTCACCAGCTGTGGGTCGTGACCGAAAGAACAAGATCCAGGATACAAGCGGCCGAAATGAGATTCCTCCGCAGGGTAGCTGGGCTCTCCCTTAAAGATAGGGTGAGAAGCTCGGTCCTCCGGGAGGGACCTAGTATCGAGCCGCTACTCCTTCGCGTTGAGAGGAACCAGTTGAGGTGGCTTGGGCATCTGGTTCGGACGCCTCCCTAGAGAGGAGAGGTGTTCGGGGCATGTCCCACCGGCGGGAGACCCCGGAGACGACCCAGGACACTCTGGAGAGACGATCTCTCGGCTGGTCTGGGAACGCTTTGGGATCCCGTCGGAGGAGCTGGCTGAAGTGGCTGGGGAGAGGGAAGTCTGGGCTTCCCTGCTAAAGCTGCTGCCCCCGCGAGCCGACCCTGGATAAGCGGTAGATGATGGCTGGATGGATAGTATTAAGTTCTCACATTAATTATAGACAAAATATCTTCTTTCTGTTGAAAATGGCTTAATGAGTCAAGTATCCCTTTAAATTCCAAAGTCTGTCTGCATTCAACAAAAAAAATGAAATGTTTTTAGGCCTGGGCATGCACTGTGCTTTGGAGTTTGCGCGGCACTGGTTGAGAAGGTAAAAACTCAGCGAACTCTTACCTGTCCTTGCACATTTCATCGTCTGATGAAGACGTCTGCGGTGTGCTGGAGTGTTGTGTTCATTCCAGAGTTGAGGGAGAGAGAGAGAGAGAGAGCGTGTATGTGTGTGTGTGTGCCACAGTGTAGAGCACAAAGGCTGCGGAGGAGGTCATAAATATGAGTGATGGGGAAAGCCCTTTGTAAGGTGAAATAAGGGCCACTCAACTGTCTTATTATCATTCACTCCTCTGATGTGTAGCTCTTTCTTAAGTGTCAGCACTTCTGCGCTCTTTACAAGTAAAATGTTCAAAGTGCTGTCAAAGTACAAGCGCATATTAATTGCACAGCACTTTTCTTTTTTTTAATCAACACATTTGCTTGTCGCTCTCTACTTTTTTATTTTTATTTCCATCCTGTATGGATGTTTCATGTAATTGTGCATTTTTGGGGAGGATTCAATTATCGTCGGGAGTTTTCCTCGCTTGGCCGAGCGTGTTATTGTTACACGCCAGCATTTGTGTGCACTTTACGGCGCCGCGCAACGAGGTTACGCCACCGCGGTAATTTCCTCTGGCAATGATGCTCGTCGTATTACATGGCTCCGCCTGTAAAGATGTGTTTTTCCACGAGAGTGCTGGAAAATACAAATCTTAACCACAAGTGGTACTCGGTGGAGCGTACCGACCCCGAGACAAGCAGCGACAAATTGAATCCGTCTACTGTAAATACTAACATACGTACATTATAGCAGGAAACGTGTGTTATTTAGAGGATGAAAACAACTAAATAACACACAGGAGCGAGAAGACCTCCGCCAAGGCCAAGCTGTTACCAACAACAACAAAATATTCATGCTTGAAATTCGTTTGTTAGTAAGCCTCGTTTACTAAATAAATTCCTCATTCGACACATTTAACTAGAAATCCACCCAAAGTCTAATGAATTCTTACACATTTGACATGTAAACTAAGTAAAGATTGAGTGGAAACTTTAATGGATTATTTATATTCACATTTCTGTTCGGTTGAGTTTGTTATTCCAGAAGAATTTGAACCGCAACAAGAATGGATGGTTTCTATTGCCATTATTTCTTCTAGTAAATCAACCGTACACCAGGAACAGATAATTCTATTATTTTCATATTTTGGAAGAAAAAAAAAAGAAAACAACTACTACTTCAATGGGAATACTTTTAAAAGGAGGACAAATTAGATATTGAACGGGAACAGGTTAGTTGTATTTCCGTTCATGCTTAAGGGGAAAACATTGAGAACAAATTGGTTGAAAAGCAACAGGTTTGAACAGGAACAAATTAGTTCCAATTCCATTAGTCCCTCTGTCCATGATTTCTCATATAGGGGGAAACTGGGAATTAGAACTGAGTGAAGGTTGAACAGGAACAGGAATGAATTATTTTTATGTTCATAATTTCTCACGGAGGAAATTTTGAAATAAAAACAAATTGATACTTAGCTGTATAAGACCAAGAACATATTATGTTTAAAGAGGAAGAGCAATGGATTATTTCTATTTTCATTACACCTGACTAGGTAACCTCAAAATGAGAGTCAAAGATACAACAGGAACAAGAACTGGTTTTCTATTTGAAAAGAACAAGATCGAAATAGATCATTTTGTCCTTATTTTGCTGCAAGTTTGAGAAGAAAAAACAACAAATTGACAGTTGAATAGAAACAGGAAGATATTTACATTTAAACAGAAACAATACAATGTTTTTTTTTTTTTAATTGGAAAATGTTAAAATTAGAACCAATCAACAAGAAGAACATGAATAGTCCAATTGTCATTAATTTTCAAAGGGGAAATGAAAATCATAATTATAATTTCAAAAGTTTCAGATGAGAAAAAAAAAATCTAATGAACAGGATTGTTCTTTTTCCAACAGTTCTCATGGAGAAAATGAGAACAAACAAAGAGGTCAACAGAAATTTTTCTTTGTCCCAAATTTTCCCGAGAGGTAATTTTTAAATGACAACATACAGTACGGCAGAACATGAATTGTGGGAGTGGTCCAGCTGCTTATTAGGCTAACACAGAAAAAGCCATCCTCTCTTCTTTGCTTGACCTTCTCACTTGTGAAGCACCTAAAACTGACCGTGACTCTCATTAGGTTTAATTAGAGAGTGCCAAGTAATACATAACAGGAAGTGTTTTTATTTCAAGAAGTAAAAAGCAACCCCCACAGTCACAGACACACGGTGCCCGTCCTTCATCAACCAGTGAAGGTCTCATCTTATCTGCGGCTGCTGCTTGCCTCTTCATTAATCACTCCCGGGCCCAATCCAATGGTGACTGATGGCTGACGCGGCCTTGTCCGGGCCATCCCTCAGCTACCGGGAGTCATTCTGGGCTTGAGGTAGAGGGTGGGGTTCAGTAAAAAAAAAGAAAAAAAAAAGGGGGGATATGGATCGTGAAGGTGATGGGTGTCCCTGTATAAACAAAGGTGTGCCATATAAGGGCTGCTTTTTTTGAGGCAACAACAACATCAACACATTCCGTTGACGAGGGAAACGGCAACCTGTCGGACGGAATAACCTTGGCTCATGAACTTGAATCGTTCACTTGAATCATTCCAGATTGAATTGTTTGCGATTTCTAAAAAAGTTTATATCCACCCCTTTTTATTCGAATTTTCAAGAAATGTAAAAATAAAATTGAATGGAAACGCTATAAATTTGAAAAAGGGCCCAAAATTCGTAAAAAAAAAGTTTTTACGCTTAGAGGGGGTGGATTTTGAAGCATATCGAAAAAAGGAAAATGTGAATTTTGGCTATGGAAACAGGTTTTGCGAATAACCGCTGGCGAGACCGGATACACGTCGCACGTTTTGACCGGATATTACGTCACACGTACGTTTGTAGTCCCAAAGCAATGTCGGATGATAAAGTAAGGTAGGACGACAAAACAGAAATCTTTTTGGAAGTAATTAAAGAAGCGCAATTCATACGACGTCATCGCACGGCGCAGTTGCTTCTTGTTTTAAATTACTGGTAGATCACATCTTTGTGGTGTATACAGCGGGAGTCCCCTCTCAATATTCGCAAAAGAAGAAGAGATGGAAACGGGCATAAGTCGCATGTCCGTTTTGCGCATTTTCAGTAAATTCGTTTAAAGAATTTGAAACAATTGAATAGAAACCTGACTACTGTTTCCCAATGAATGTTTTCCTCCAGAACAAAAATAAAAAATACAGTACAATATCGAGTTTTTGACCACTTGATCGGTATTTCTTTGCCCGCTATAATGGAGGTTAAGATGGCGAGGAAAGCTAAACTGGTGTTTTTTTTTGTTTTTTTTACATTTTTTCAAACACTCAATAAGCAATGGTTAAAAAACATTGTGTTGACCTCCAACATGGTGGCCGAAGACGAAATAAGTGAAAATACACTTTAGTTATGCAAAACTATAACAATGCGTTTGCGAGAAAATCACATCTTAGCTGTCAAATGAAGAGGCTATAGCTATCCTGTTTTGCTAACGCTATCACCTGTATGGTCTTTATTTATCTACACCAATAATTTTCCTACCTCTTCTGAGGTCTTTGCTTCATTAAAACAGTAATTTAATGCCTCTTTGTTTTTAACATTAGGCAAACGCAATACTGTAGAGGGACGATTGTTGTGTTACGTTAACTTGCGGCTAACTCTCTAGGCATGACGAGCAAATTTACGGAAGGTAGATTTCTCCAAATCTCAAACACAACAATTCTCATGCTTACCTATTACTTATTTTTTTCTCCTTTTCAATAGTATTAGCTTTCTAGTAACACTATTTATTGATTCAGTTTCTTAGCGGGCATACTGAGCGCTAATTTACAGCAAAAAAAAAAAAAAAGCCTGACACACAAGCAGTACGAGAAAAAGCACAATTGAGCCTTCTACATACACGCCATAACTACTAGTAGAAGTAGAGTATGTGAACCTAGCCAATATTTCTTTGAAAATTTGGTCCATGAACCGGGGACTTTTTGAACAGCCTTAAGTGTTCCATTCCAAAAGAATGAAATAATAAACGCAAATCATGGCAGCAGGATCTGGCAAATGAATCATTTGCTCTCGTTGATGCAGGATATAAATGGTCCCCCAAAAAAGATGAAACAAATCAAGCTGAGGGATGCGAGCCAATCCATAGTAATCAGTGGCACCGCATTGAGTTCACCGCTTAACGAGCTTCACCAATCAGCAGCGCATTTGTTCTACTAACACACACACACACACACACACACACACACACACACACACACACACACACACACACACACACACACACGTATACAGTGATGATGGAGGCAATGAGACTGAAGTGTTGTAATTACATATGAAGGGTGGGCAAGGGGCTATTTTTGTGTCACACTCACCTGTTTGATGTCCACCTCCCACCCCCCGTGATTGGCCCTCAACATTGCAATTATTTGACAAATCAAGCGAGTCGAAGTCGTTCCTTGTGGACGTGCTGCATACATAATGCGTACACCCACACAAGTGAGTCTGTTGGTTCCGGGTCCATTAAATCGAGGCTCCACAGTAGCCTACATGCTTTTCATTGGTCGGAAAATTTGAAGCCATACACATTGATCACGAGATTTGAGATATTTTTTCCTGTCACAAAATTTGGACATTCATTCTTTTGATTGGTGACAGCTTTAAAAGGAACCCCGACTGTAATGACAAGTTTGCTTTATATTATTTATTTGGTTTGGTTGTAAATTTTTCAAAAATCATTTACAGTTTAATACATTTTGTAGAAACTTTATTTGGACGTACGCAGCCCTTGTTATTTACGCCAATCAGTGCGTAGTGATGTAGAATGGCGGCTGGCTCTCTGCCAAGCAAGCATCGTAGCGTTCCTAAAGAAACTACACGTGATCGGGGGAGTCACCCTCCCCCACACCGTGCTCTCGTCATTCACCAGACTTATTCAAGAGTTGTGATCGTTTAGGAACGCTACAGAGGCTTACCTTGCTTTCTTGCTCGGCAGGGAACCAGCCGCCATTCTGTGTCATCACGCACTGAAATGACGTAAATAACAATGGCGGTATGAAAACGTATTAAACTCGAAATGATTTTTGAAAAAATTTATCTCATAGTGATGTTAGTAACAACCAAAAAAGTAATATAAAGCAAGCTTGTTATTACAGTCGGGGTTGCTTTTTTTTTTTTTTTCCCAGGAGAGCTCAGTATTGTTCATTCGATTTGACATCATTGCTCTCCTTTTTTTTAAAAAACAAATAAATTAAAAAAATTTAATAAATGTTTTTATTTATTTATTTATTTATTTTATTATTTTATTTTATTTTTTTTAATTTTTTTTATATATATACATATATATATATACATATACACATATATATATATATATTTTTTTTTTTTGTATGTGGGTGAGTATGTGTATGTGCGTGTGTGTGTGTGCGTGCATGCGTGCGAGCGTGTGTGTATTCATCAGTTCACCTAAAGCCCATTAAAAAAAAATCCCATACTAATAATATAATATAATAATAAATTGCCAAATGCAGAAACATCAATGTAAGTTATCACGATGTAGTGGCTCTCGCTAACTCGGGTTCCTTTTAAAGATAAGGTATTCATTGGTTAGAAAATTCCAGTAAAAAGAACTTAAATAAAAAAACAACATGCAGCATCTGCTTTTTATGTGCATGATAGTATTGCCGATGGCAGACCGTCGATGCAAATTTGCCGCACTTAGACGCGAGGTGAGGACGGAGCTTCCTTTCCTAATGGAAATGAATAATGAGCCATTTGGCAAAAGAGACAGCGCTTTGCCCAAACATTTCAAATCTGCCCGTTCTATTGGTGATTCATAGCACAGATGACTTTTAAAATCTTTACCAACCAGGGAAAAAACCCACACACAGGCCTCTGGCATGCTGGCGTCTGGAGGCTGTTTGGGCATCACAATGAGGGCTTAGTTTGTTTTTTGCTGTAATTGATGCTTTGCCCGTGTGGTGGCCCGGCATTGTTTGTTTATGCTAATGACTGCGATGACCTCTTTGCTCCGCAATCTCGTTGCAAAATGGCAGCCGCTGCTGTGGGGAAGAAGCAGCCATTGCCTTCACTTCAACGCTTCCTCGCTTTCTTTCGTCACAGGTCAGGAGGAAGCGATCAACAGCAAACAGAATGAATGATGGCCATCGTAATTGCTGGATAGAAGGTTGAACAGGAGCAGTTTAGTTCAATTTCCATGATTTCGTGGGAGGAAAATTGAAAATGAGGACAAATCGAAAGTTAAACAGGAACATAATGGAATATTTCTTCTTCAACAGGAACAATGACAGACTGTTTATATGTGAACTACAACAAAGACAAATGCTTTTTCTATTTCTGTTATTTCGTACGGGCAAAATTTGAGCGAGATTATTTGTACCTCATTGTAATGCAATGGCGATCATTGGAATATTGAAGAGGAATAGATTGTTTCTTTTTCCTTTGGTTGGAAACAAATCTAAGGTTGAATAGGAAGGGAATAATCCAATTTACTTTGCGTGAACTATTCAAACGGTGAACAGAAACATGATTCAAAAAGGGAACCAAAGGGAATCTCAGTAAAGCGACTCAGGACAGCAATCCAATCCCTCATGCTAATTTCTAAATATGACAATAATAAAAACAATATATCCAATGGATCATTACAATAATAACCGGAAATCGCAATGGTTACAAAGAAATCAACATCATGTTGTCAGGGTCGTCTGTTGGCTCTTCATTCATGCAAATGGCTACGGCCGCTAATAGCTATTGAACAACTGTCGCTTGTTGCAGAGCCGCATTTGATTTGCATAGAATAAATCCGATCAAACGTCACATTCGGACGACACCATTGGCACTAAATGAACGTGAGAGGTATGATACGATTTTATAGTAAAAATTGGAGTGCTTTTCAAAGCATGTGGTTATATCTTGAGGTTCCACATTATTGTGTTGTATCATTTTTCAAAACAGTACTTACATAGTGGGACCAATGCAACAACAACAACAAAACATACTAAACCAATTACTTTTCCCCAAAATAGCTTTGACTTAATTAAAAGCTCTGATATGATTGCAAAATATCGATATTGCTAAATATTGAGTTCAATTTAATTTGATTAAATTCCTTTTCTATTAAACAGATCATGAATATTTCCGTTAAACATAAAAAAAAATGTGTCCTTGACTTTTAGTTGTATGAATAGTAATTATGTTTATTTGGAGTTAGGATTATAAAGGCAGGCCCTTAAAAAAAATCACAAAAGTCACAAAAAGGTCAACTTGGCAGGTGTCAGCGAACTTTTCACTCCAAGTCTACAATATTTTTCACTTTTCTTTTCATACTCAACAGGCAATTGGTTGGAAGCTAGCGTGTTGTCGAGCTAGTAGCGGGCGTACAAAGCCGATCCACAGGGTGGATTATTGCCCGCGGACAGAAAGAAAAAATCTTTCAACAGTAACATTCTCTTTTTAGCTCTCACTCTTGGATGCTTATTTTTTTGTAAATGTCACTTCTATAGGGCTGAAGTGCTTTTTAGTTTAAGTAAATGGTCTGACTGTGAGTTTTTTGTTTGCCATTCCCTCCGGCAGCACCCTCCCTTGGACATATTGATCCGAAATGGCTATTGGCATTAGCCCTCTGTATAAACACTCTCCTACCGACTTCTATTCTCCACTGGGCCGCTCAATGGAGAGACAAAATCCTTTGCGGCTTTTTTTCTCTCCATCATTTAGCTCCGAGCCGACGCCTTTAATGACCACCGCTGCTGGACGCACAGGAGGGGGAAACTAGGAAATGTTACGCATTGTATAAGGAATTTATATGTGCTTCTGTCGACTGCAGACTGAGAGGTGTGATAGAATTATTGTTTGGGAAAACCATCCTGCATTGAATGCATTAATCGGAAAGAGACGTTAAAAAACAAAAATGGAGGAGAAATAGCATTTCCTGTATTCATCTTTGGTATTCACTAAACACAAAGGAGACAAAGAATAAACATTTTGACTCAAATAGAAGTGAGTAATGGTCAACCTAGCTGGCTAATGCTAATGCTAACTGAGTATGAAAACTAGCATGAATAACGTGACTCACCTCCAGCTCACTTTTCTCCAAATTCTTCTCCGGCCGCCCCGCACTGAATCCTAGTTGGGTTCCTTGCTGTAGTGCTTGTTCACGTGGAGTTCAGGTGGATTTGTTTAACGTGTGAGAAGCGTTGTTCGAGACCTCAAGTGCCTTGAGTTTACTTCTGTTGTGACTTAGCACTATATAAATAAACCAGACTTCAAACCACAATAGCAAGTGTAAAATTGTGTCTTCACCGTCGCAATAACAACAGCCTGAAGTGGAAAAACACAGATGCAATGATGCTGTTAGGATCAGGGGTTAAGGTTCAAATTATGTTAAAGGTTTGTGTTTGGGGTTACGGTTAGAATTAGAGGTTGCATTGCAGGGTAAGGTTTAATTTTGGGGTGTAGGTAATGGAATGATAGTTGATGTTATGGTTTGGAGGTTAGTGGTTAAAGGGTTGGAGTTTAGGTAATGGATTTGCAGGGAAGTTATGGGTTAGTGTTCGGGATCGGGGTTAGGTCCATGGAGTAAGGCACTGATTTCAAGAAATACATTTTATATAGTAAAAAGTCTAAAAACACAAAAATGAAGGGAAAGGTGGGGGGATAAAAAAAGGAAAACGAGGGGGGGGGGTATTTATGGTTATGGGTTAGTGGTAGGGATTTGTATTAGGGTTAGGTTAGATTTAGGGTTTAGGGGTAAGGGTTAAGGTTTAGGGGTTAAAGCCAAATTTCATTCTTATAACCAAGATTCAATGCACGTTCCTAACCTGAGTTTTGGAATGAATTTAGGGAGCCCAGTGATTTTTTTCCCCATATATCATTTCTTTATTTAGTAATTGATTTATTTGTGTATTAATCTATTAGCTATGTATTTAATATTAAATAATGCACAGTTCTTGTGGTGAGCTGTATGATAAACGGAGGAAGGTTCCGGCTGGCTCAGTGCTCCTTTGTTTTCTGTTTGTTTGGAATATAGGGCAGTACAGTTTGGGTGCTCTTATCCGACACAGTTTGTGTGCTGCTGTTTCGCAGGAGTTTTTTACGGCAGCCGGGGTTCAGGAGGCCTTTCCTGGGTAACGTGTGTGCTCCCGTCATGCTTCTCACCGACGGGGGTACATAAGAGGGGTCGAGGCAGTTGTGGAGGAGCGAGTGCTCGGAGGAAGAACGTTTGGGGGGGAGTGGCTCGGCCAGGAGGCTCGGCTCGCTGTCGCTGTCAGGCGTGGCGCGGCCACTCTTGTCATCTGGTAGGTCCTCCTGCTCCTCTTCGTCGTCGTCGTCGCAGCACAGGGCGTGGTAGAGGATCTTGTCGCTGAATCGAACCCTCTCTCTCGTCTTGTGGCTGTGCGTGGAGCTGCTGGCCTCCTCGCTGGATGAATCCGGCGTGATGATCCGCGGGCCGTTGGGGATGGGAAGCCCGCCGTTCATTTGCGAGTAGACTGAAGCGGTGGCGGCGGGGGCTAGGGTGGGCGTCTGGGTGGGTATTGTCCCTCGGCCCGGGGGCGCTCGTGGGTAGTAGCCCATCGGCGGCTCGCTAGGCGTGCGGGCGCAAGCCCCACTGGCCGACTCCAGGTAGCCGCAAAACTCCCAGCTGTCGGACAGAACGTCGGCGTTGAGGAAGTCGAGGCGGAAGGCTTCCCCGAGGCCGCGCTCGCTGCTGGACGTGCTGCTCGCCGTCGCCACCGTCCAGTCATCCGGATCCAGGTCAAAGTCAAAGTCTGACGTCAGTTTGTCGATCTGGCCCACCACCTGGAAAAGTGCAGAACAGGGAGTAAGGCATAGGAAGTTTTTAGCAAGTCTCAAGATACTGCGGCAAAAATGATGCAAGTCCTGTCGAGCTCCACACATGACTTGCAAGTCAAGACAAGGAAATCAAAAAGCAAGTCACGGTTCTTGTTCAGTCATTGTAAATGACATTGGTGTTTAGTGGAGTTTATCATGGTAAGTTACAGTACGTGGTGATAAATTTAAGGTACCAAGATGATTATTTTGAGCTAAAGAGCAAACGCTAGTTCCGGCTATTCATTTTCTATACTGCTTATCCTATTCAGGGTCCCTGTGAATTGGAACTTATCCCAACTAACGTTTGGGTAAGAGGTGGACTATAATGTAAACTGGTCACCAATCAATCATTGGGCACGTATAGAAGCAGACTGCCATTCATAAACACAGTGTTATAGTCAAGACCACACCAACCAAAACTAAGACATTAAGACAAGAGTGTATCGTGACCAAGACTGTATATACCAAAGAAAACTTAAGGAATTTATTAGAATAAGGTCACATATCTTGTCATTGTTGATGTAGCCGCCACTCTGGCCCGCACTGTGGTCAATCTGTGTTTACCCTCACATGGCTTCACAGCTTTGCACAGCTTTGCACAGCTTGGCCCACCAGCAATCTGGTGCGCTAAAATTGTGCTATGTATGTTAAGCTACAATTTATTCCTTCTCTAATGTCCCAACACATTTACAAATGGCACGAACAGAGGACTCGCTCGGGATGGTGGTGGTGAGCAGGAACGGGTTCCCACTTGTGATAAATAAATCATTATAGCAGGTGGAGCTGAATAAGAGAGAGAAGCACTCTTGTAATGACGTACCGCATGGAATCCATTTCCCAAATCACTACTCGAGCCGAGCAGGAGAAGCTCTCCGGAGACTTTTTACATTTACTGACCATCTCTCCGCGTCACGCCGTCATGTCAGAGACGAGGCAGCCGCAAGTGGCCTCTTTCATTCTGACCCTCAATTACACAGCCCAATCATCTCTGACAGGTGTCGAGGTACAGTAATAAACCCTCGGCTGACGCTGCTCGGCCTGCCTCTCCATTAAAGCGACTCTCTGAGAGTGGCGGAGTGACCTGACTCTGAGTTGATCAGGTGCATTGACCATGGTTGACTCTTGACAGTTGGCACTGGAGGGGGAAAAAAAAAAAAATCACATCTGGCTTAACATCGAATGTGCTTGATGGAATTTTAATGATAATTCTCGCGCGCAATCACGAATATTATTGTTCTCGGCGGCTTCCGCATAGACATCATTTACAGCAGAAAAGAATGTCATAAAAGATTATTGACTACCATTCTTTTACTATATTGCTTAACTGTGTTGCAAATGAAGTCTCTTCAGTCACCAGGAAATGCTGTCAATGCTTCATAAACTTTATAGAGTGACGGCTTCATAAAGTCCACGGGGGGAATATACAGAACACTGAACCCCAGCCTCCAGCTGCACGCCACAGATTTAGCATTGGGAGGTAAACAAAACGAATGACATGTCTACTTAGCTGCTGGAGACATTTTAACCACTTGGCCCACCTTTAGTAACCCTTCGTTATATTGGGGACTGTGGACATTTCAATTGAGACTGCTGCAGTAGGGTGTGTCTGGTTGCTTTCGCAAATGCAGTAGAAGATCAGGTCAGGTCAGGGACAAAGCATTTTCAGGAAGTTTAGTTGTAGTGTCTTTGTTATCTTTACAAGCCCCATTTGGGTCTTCCCAATAAGCTGATTGTTTGACAAAAAGTCGTCCCATCTGTAGCCAAGCATTTTTCTCAGGGGCTTGAAAACAAGGTAACTACTAGGTAAGCTAGTAAATGTAAAGAATTTCAAAGACATAAATCAAGTATTGAGAAACACCAGACACTCACGTATTCTTTTGCGCCCCCTGGCTCTGTTGATGCCATTAGCACCATCACCAGAACAGTGTGATGTCTTTGCCAAGGGACGTGAACCTACCGTTTTCCAAGCTTATACTGCCTATTGAAACAAGGCTGGGAAACATTCAAATGCCTCTCATTGCCTTGATTTCGGTCTTCT
Organism: Vanacampus margaritifer; assembly: GCF_051991255.1. Lineage (NCBI taxonomy): Eukaryota > Metazoa > Chordata > Actinopteri > Syngnathiformes > Syngnathidae > Vanacampus > Vanacampus margaritifer. The sequence goes on along the minus strand of NC_135435.1, from coordinate 22,450,069 downwards.
AAGACACTCCACTGACTGCGCACATATCATAGCATCGATTGATCGATAGGTTTGGCAGTCACAGTTAAAGTAAATATCTAAGAACCGACAGATGCACACACTTTCTGTGGGAACATCCTGACTCTCTAAAACATCTGGGAGGTCACATTCAATAAGGTAAATAGATAAATAAAGGGCTCTGTTAGCTTGCCATGCTAGTTAGCTAGCCATAACTAGCTAGGTGTGATTTGCCTGCCACTCGTCATCAAAAAGTAGTAGTAGTCAGTGTTTTAAGTGGGCCGGAACACAACTTGCAAAGAACGCACTGTCAGCGTTCAGGTACGCTTGACAATACATGTTTTTTGATCCCAAAAAGCTGTTCTGGTGAGCGCTGGTAAAAAAAAAAAAACGCTACCATGCTATCCTGGCTCAAAGCTTCAAAAAGACCACAGACTCTGGGGTGGATTCGCAGGCTTACAGCATGGGGGTAAAAAATAATAATAACCTGTGCTGAAGCAAGAAGTGAAGCCGGCGGCGGCCATCTTGCATTGCGAATTTTCACGTTATTCCTCTCCAGTGAAAATACCACCCTGTGTGGTGTACGGTTGTACCAATAAGTATAAAATAAGTGCGGGAGAAGCTCTAAATGCATATTTAATCAATAAGAATGTGAATATAAATTTTCTCTCATGAGTTATTTTTTCGAGTGCTACTCAAAGGTTGGTCTGCATCATGTAATCAGAAATGAAGGCAAAGGACACAAGAAAAAACAACCGCTGTGAAATGTGAACTTCTGCAAGTCACGATTGATGATACTCTGAATGGTTGACGCAAACGATGAAGTTCGTTCTTTGCTAGGCTCTCACTATCCCATACAGGAATCCTGGCGTAAAACACCCACTGGTAAGTGTTTTAGGCGAAAAAATTTGCATAATTTGTCAGCCTAATTACGGAGCATTAGTGACCAGAATTGTCCCAAGCACAAGTCATATCTACATCATTTGTCAGAAAACTTGTTTCTCTCCCTGACCCAATGTGAAAATGAACAGATTGTGCACTTTTTTTTTTGTACATGCAATACTTTAAATGCTTTAATTGCTGAGCAGAGATGCATAATTTACGACCACATGAACGCTGAGTGTTTTCATTTTCGCGATGGATTGTCATTGAGAGCACAAGGCTGATTTGAAGGTGCCAAAATGTCAAGTGTGTGTTGTGGCAAAGCGGTGCGATTCCGGTTCAAGTGCTCTATCGTCCTCAAACATCCAATGGATGCTGATCACAAAGGCAGAGGTTAACTCTTGTTTGAAACGCTTCGACATCATACGCTTCCCATGGAGCAGGCCAACAAAAGAGCGGCATCATGGACACTACAACGTCCGGTGCGATTTTCGCTGGGGGCTTCTTTCGTTTATCTTCCGAAGGCTTTTTCCGCAGAGGTTTTTAAACACCTGCCTACATGACATTTTAAAAACAGTTATAAAAAAAAAAAAAAAAAACGCCATTAAGGATTCATGGTTGCAAAGTGGTGTGATGGAAAAGCAAACGAAGATCTATTAGTAGCTGCGAAAAAGCAAATCTTTGCATTTGTTAAAGCCTGCCTGAGGTGTCAAAGCCACAGGATATTAAGCATGGGGAAATGTGATCACGTGTAATACTGCATAAGTCTATGAATATCATTATGGGGAAATCTTTACTATTATATATTATGAACGTGTGGATTCAATGGTTTGGAGGTTGTTGTTTTTTTGTCATGTCTGACTGAATTAAATGCCCGTACACTAAAATAATAATAATAATAATAATAATAATAATAATAATAAAAGAAAACCCTCCTTTGGATGTACTTAATTCGAACATGCACATCAGTTGCAAATAATTCAAATGTAGTTAACTGACATTTCAACCTGCCTGATATTTAGAATTTTTTTTATTTTTATCACTGATTTAAAAAAAGATTAAACACCCACCTGTCCAAATATGTGAATCAACGATTCGAGAATTAGGATTATGTGGGAAAACACTATATATTTCCAGCTTTTCGTAGACCAGAGAAATTGGCCCGACCTTCACAACAGTAGTTACAGCCTCTAGGCTAACCCCCAAGCAAAGCAAGTTTATATATAAAAAACAAAATGTGCTTTGAGTTCTGCTTTTTAAACAGGCACAGCTTGTATAGCAACGTGTTATTTGCTTGGTCCACAAATGGCTTGTATTCCCACCCTAAATGAAAAAAAAATAAACTTCAATATGTTGTAGATGATCCTTATGAAGCGAATATTACATTTCCCAAGTTAGGGCTTAATGTTGAATACTTGAGCATTTATCGGCAAATTAAATGGCCTCTGCTGGCAGCGCAGTTGGTACATGTGTAAATAAATCAGGTGTGAGTTGCCAGGATAAATGAAACGTAACGCCCTCGCTGAATGCTTCAGAAAAAAAAAAAACACCATAGGAGTGAACTTCATTACTGTGTTCGAGTGGCCCCGCGCCATCTGTTCCAGCACTACACGTCATTTTCACAGATTCTGTAGTGCTCGCTTGTTAATTATAAAAAATCCGGCGTCTAGTGCCTTCTTTGTTTGGTTCCTGGGGAAGAAAATATGGAGAAAAATGCATTTGCTGGGGGCCATTCAAACACATCGGCATCATTATTTCTCGCTCGGTGTGTCGAGGGCGCTGCACCTGTAGTTGATTTCCACCGTGATTGCCTACAATTGTGAAAATATACTACAGTATTTGCAAACAGTAGTTTAGTACAGTTCTATAGAAGCGATTTCTCAGGTGAAAATAAGAAGTTGTGGAGTGTCGTTCAAAGTAATACATTGACGGCAAAGCAAGTAGACTTAGTACACTTTTACTTTGAAGTTCGCCCACAACGTGACGTGATGGCTAGCTTGACTTCCCTTTTTGACGTCACTTTATCAGAGTTGATTGACACTATAGCGACCTACATCAACACAACGCCATCCCAAACTCATATTCAATCGCTAATTTAGGACGCTAAGAAACCACTACTTAATCACACTGTAATTGTAGGACACAACAGAAGTCTCCGACGTAAGTGGCTAGCGGCTAGCTGTTAGCATGACCAACGACTGCTGCCTGATAAGTAAGCTTGCTTGTAAGCTTAGTGCCTTAAATCGCACGTTGAGGTCTTTTCATTATTATTATTATTATTATTATTTTGAAAAAGATAAAGATAACTTTGTCTGCATTTATTTTATAAAACACTTTTGCCCATTAAAAAAAAAGAAAAACATTCAACTCAAAATGTCAAATGTAGCTGTTTAGATTATAGGGACACAATTTTAAGCCATTAATACCTTATTATTATACACACGAACATCTAAAAACAAGAAAGTTTATGCCTCATATTGCACTTAAAAGTTGTGTTGTGTTAAGGGAAAAGGCATTTGACAAAATAAATGAAGACACTAAATCCTACACGGCTATATTTGACATTTTGAATTTATTTATTTATTTATTTTTATGGAAAAAGCACTGTACAAAGTACTACTTATCCTTTTTTTTTTTTTGTGGGTTTTGGCTGATCCAATCCGTGACTGAAATCCGTGATCCGATCCGAACCGTGACGCACCACTACAGAACACTGCTGTTAAATTTTGGCATACATTTTCAATGTATTTTTATGTTCACAGTTTAACCTCCTGTCATTTTTGGGGGGTCTGTTTGGAGAGGAAGTCAACCCCCATTTTTTTTTTTTTTATTAATAAGTAACAGTGCTTTGGAATTTTAGGGGAGGGGCCAGAAGGGGTTTGAGAAGCAAGTAGTGCAGCCTATAGTTTCTGTCAGTATATACAGTAAGCCGACACTATTTTTTCAACAATACAATGTAAAATGTACCCAGTTTTGATACCGCTTGTCCCCATTAGGGTCACAGGTGAGCTGGAGCCTACCGCAGCTGGCTTTGGGCGACAGGTGGGGTACACCCCGGACTAGTCGCCAATCAATACCACAAGGGCACATACTGTATCAATAAACAACAATTCACAATCACATTCACACCCAAGGACAATTTAAAGTCTTAAGTGAACTTAATATGCATGCTTTAAAATGTGAGCGGAAGAAGCCGGAGCAGCAGAATCCAATATGCAGTGTCACTTTTTTCAACACACTGCTGTATTCTCAACACAACCATAGGTCTTGGCTATCCTCATTCGCATTCTTGACATGTGAATAGAGCACTCACATAGTGCTGTTGTGATTTATCTCATCCCCCGGCAGCTCATTTATCATCCCCGACTTTTTCGCCACAAAAAAAAAAAAAACAAAAGACAAAAGTCCTCGCTTTTGAACACCTTTCCTTCCAACTGCATTTTGGGAGCGTTTTTGAGCGACAGATGATGTCATTGGATTTTATTGCATTCTCTTCTGTTGTGCGGGAGGGAAAGCAAAACAAAAGAGACTGAATACAAAAAAGACAGATTATATTCACAGTTTGTTCTTTTTTATTTTCCAGCCACATGTAATGACAATAACTCAAAAGTTTAGCAATTTAGCATCACCTATTTGTCCAGTACACAAGGTTCAAATGTGGTCTTACTGACAACAATCCCCAGCGAGTTAAGCAGTAAAATCCATCAGTTTTCATCCATCTCAGGGGGCGGCCATTTTGCCACTTGCTGTAGAGTGAAAATGACATCACAGTTGCTCAGGTGTTAATAACCAATCACAGCTCAGCTTTAAAAAAGGTGAGCTGTGATTGGTCGTTTTGAGCAACTGGAATGTCATCTTAAGTGTCAAAATGGCCGCCCCCTGAGATGGATAAAGGCTGGATTTTGCTGCATAACGCATATTCTACAAATGTAATATTATTGTCAAGAAATGTTTAAGGTTGACTTCCCCTTTATGAATTGGTCGAAACCCGGAATCAAATCTCGTTGACTCCCTTGAGCATTAGTTAAGAAGCCTGTGACGTGATTTAAGTCATTTTAATGGGTGCGATGCAGACGACGGGTGCGAGCACGTATACGAGGTGTCCCTTTGAAGTGCTTAGGGTCGTAATGATCCTGTCACGAGCATCTTTTATAAGCCTTAAACTTCATCAGGACGTGCACATGCTGCCCTTTTCATCTCCAAAAGCTCGTCTCGGGCTCAAAGTGTTAAACTGCGATGTGATGCCCGCGAGGACAAGTCGCTGATCAAAAGCATCATTAGGGAATCTCGCTGCTTAATGGGCCTCGTTGATCCCTCTGGGGGCTTTATAGGAAGGGAAGGTGGGCTTCTGGAGTCATTAAAGAAGCAACTTTTTAATAGCATTTTTTGCCGAGAGGTTACGTTACTGCAATCACAGAAGGAATAGAATTGGTCTTCTGGATGCGAGATGAGCATTTATTCATAGTTGTCCTTCATTGCTTTTATCTAGGAATCACTAGGAAGAAAAAAAAAAAAAGATCATGTCACGCTAGAGCATCACTTCCTCCACATAGCCATGAGATTACACCTGAATCTTGTAAGGTCACATGCCGGGAGCAAAAGGACTGGTCTTCGTGGCCTCGCCTCGCAGATTAACAACAGGATGTTTCCCAATAAAGCCAGGTGAGTCTGAAACCACGGTAGAAAATGATGAGGTGATTCTGTGCGCTTGGTGTACCTGCACTGGGAAGAATCTTTTAGGAAGGGGAAAAAAACATTGCTAAATTCATAGAGTCGTCATAGAGTATTTCTAACGCTAATGCAGTACTAAAGTCATAATTACAGTAAATATTTGTATGAAAAACCACTCATAGCCTAAAATAGTGTTTCCAGACCTATGCTAAGGAAGTTACAGTATGTTATTCAATAATACCTACATCAAGCCTCAAACCCATTGACATCCTCCGACTTCTGCACCCAAGATCATCTCCAGACTTAAACCCTATAGTGCATGCATTTTTTATTTTTATTTTTACAAACAAAATGAAAAAAGACTGAAAGAAGCTGAGGTAAAAACATTACAAAATAAGAATGCTATTTTAAAACCCCTCTTGGATCAGAAATTGCGAAAGGATTGCCAGAAAACTCAAATAGTCTGAGCCACCAAAGAGCATAATTTTTAAATCAGAATGAGGCACTAACCTACTGTAATGGAGTTGTAAAGTAATAACTGCAATAAATATTTGTATAAAAAGCACGTCGAGGCCCTGAAAATGGATTGGTCAAATTTACCACAAAAAAAAAAATAAAAAGGTTAAATTGACCAATCCAGCTAACTATGTGTCCGACTGATCCTTTGGTTAGAACAACCACTCAAGAATGGTAGTGTTTTAACCAATCAATTTTTAGAGTGTACCATCCATCCATCCATTTTCTTTACCGCTTATTCATTTTAGGGTTATAGGGATCTGAACCCTGTCCCAACGGACTACATCCGGTTGTCTGTATTCACTTTTGGTCACAGGTTGACTACTGAATGAATTCTATTTCCGTCGTTCCCTATGGGATCAGAGGTCGAGATGTTGAGGTCCAGTCTAGACTGCTAATAATGTATTTAAGCTAAACCTCCAACAAGGTACCTTCCATATAGTCGTAATGCGATTTACTCGTATTTATATATGTATTTATTTTAGGGATGTACGATAATATTGGTGGCCGATAATTATCTGTAGTTATCGGCCAATTCGACGTCAAACAGATAAAAAAAATCTGCCGATAATTATCGGCAATTATCAAATCCGCCAATAATAATAGACATTCCACGTTGGTCTATCTCTAGTGGTTGTCGCTCAAGTTGTGCCCTATTTCGCCTATTTTAGTGTCGCATATTTGTGACATCATAATGCGCGTAACCTTGTGTTGACAGAAGATGCATCATGGCGACATGGCAGTCGCCAGTGTGGGTTTTTCTTTACTGTGTCTCCCTAAATTGTTACCCTCGCAGTTTTTTGTTGCATTTTTAAAACATGACTGTTTTGTTTTGGCAAACTCAAAATGAGTTACCGGTTGTCACCTTGACAAGCAGCACATACACACAGCAAATAAATATCGGCTGACTTATCGGTTATCGACATTGGCACTTTCTAAATTATTGGTTTATCGGTATCGGTTGAAAATAGCATTATAGTGCATCCCTAAATTTATTTAGCCCTAAAAAGCACGACTGTACAATTCAGAAGGATTTTATGCCGGTCAAACAGATTACTACGGGATCAGAGGTCCTTTTACGCAATGCTAGCAAAGCGCCGGAATGCGCCAGTGAAACCATTTTGCGTATCAGCGCAAGCTATTTATTCGTTTTGGGAAAGCCCGCAGTAAGTGAAACATTAGTTGGCTAGCTGACTCGACAGAGACCAGATAACGTGTGTGTGCTTCCAGGTCGTCACTAAAGGTCGAGTGATTTAGTGGCGTAGTAAAGCTGCTTTCATTACATCCAGGTCTACTGAGGGTGACTGATTGTTTGCAATGCAGCCACAGAGACGCCGATAACGCCAGCCACATTCATTCTGTCTTTTGTGTGTTTGTGTGTGCGCTGACCCGCAATATGAACATTTTGTTTATTCCTGTTTTTTTTCGAGGGGCAGCTGTTTAATCCCAATATTACACTTTAGAGAATGCTGGGCGCTCATCAACGTCACAGCCGTGATGCACGGCTGTCGTGAAAGTGAGGGGTGAAAAGGAAGGACACCCTTGAGGGATTGTGCCAGTCCTGAATACTCACGACCATATCAAAAAAGAATAAGGATGACATTTTAACACACTTAAATGTTCAGTCTGCTTAGCGTCAAAATCGCCATTTTGAGCACTTTCGCATAGCTACAAATGTACTAAATTTCACTGGCATGTTCATGCTGGTGAAAATAGTTTGGTTCTCTGTAGGTATTACAAACAAATAAATAAATATGCCCTCAATGGTAGTTTCACTTAGCATTCATGTCTATCATGAGTAAACCCACAAGAACTCCTGCCCGAAAACACACATGAAATCCGCCATTTTGTTTTGAGGTGGCCATTTTAAGGTCATTTTGGGCCATTTCTACACATCTTCAAAGACAAAAATAGAGATTTTGTTACCAAATTTCAACCATGTATAATCATCAGATGGGTGACCCTAAATTGTGAAAATTTAAGAGCTTTTGTTGTGCTCATTCTAAAATTTTAATGATTCAGTTTTGGTTTTAATGACGATGCTTGTCCTACAATAAAATATTCACCTCATTCGATTGGCTCAATAACACACCCCAGAATATTTAGAAAATTAAGACCAGCTGAAGCCAGTAGCAACATGACAGTTGGTATCATGAGCAGACTCGCAAAAAAAAAAAAGTCTCAAGAACCCTTGCTAAATTACATAGACAGAATAGACCCACCAAAAAGTCTAAAAAACCCATCCAAGAAATGGGAGACACATTTTGTTGTGAGGATGTCATTTTAGACATTTTGTCCCTTTCTAGGGGTCTCTTTAAAGCAAACTTGCCCTACACATTTTTGTCCGATTAGCACCATATTTAAACCATCTTTACTAGACGACAGATGGATAATGCTAAATGGTGAAAATATTAAAATTTTTCATTGTTTACCTGGCGCGTTAAAGGTAAGTTGACAAAAATATTAATATAATTATTTATCTGAATTTAAAAAAATCCCAGAATATAGGAAGTGTGCCATTTTAATGAAGGGGCTTTTTTACAGTCAGTACGACTCCTTGAAACGCGAACTTGTCCTTGAACGAAATCAACTTTGAACCACACCCTGAATTGCTCAACTTTTTTAGCTTTCGTCATCACGTGCGGCCATAGCATGACGGCAAAGTTTGATGACGCAATAACGCCTTCCCAACTCTCCCTACTCGCATCGGCTCCTCTATCCGGCCTGTTCATCGCTGCTCGCAGGTTTAATTTGAATTTTTTTTTCTTCCAGAGGGAAGGATTATGTGCAGATAGCGAGAAGGAGGTGGACAGCCCGGGCAGAAGGAGAGATTGGCGGCAACTTTTATGACTGAGGAAGGGAACTGCAAAACTCAGCAAAATATTTCCATTAGCCCACCCCTCTCCAGCCAAAAGCCAGTTCTATTTATAGACATTATCCGTGGCTAGGGTTACCATAGCGAAGCTTTCTTTTTTCTCTCTCCCCCCTAAGTCATTAATCCAGATTCAAAGCTACGGCTTCTATTAGCGTCCATCCTTGGCGATGGACACGATACTTCCGTGCGGCATGCTGTCATTCCAAGACCGTCTTGCCGAAGATAAATGACAGAATGAAGGATGAATGTGGCCATTTACCCTCATGGGACAGATGCCCCTCGAGCTAATGGGGTAATAACGAGAAAAGGAGGAGACGTTGAGGACGGAGGAGGTCAGATTCCAAATAGCTACTGATCCAATTTGCTAATTTAACCATGACTAAATGTTATGACAATGGAAGCGACCGGTGACAACCACCTGTAAAGTTGCGCGACCTCAGTACACTTTATAAGACCTCAGTTCAGCAAACATCGTAAATACACTTTCTATACACTATGCAACATTTATTACTTTAAGCAATCCGGTGTTCCCCGCTATGATTTTTTGTGGAACGTACAGTGGTGTCTTGAGATAGGAATTTAATTTCTTCGCTCGTTTTCAAAGCGTGCATCTCAAATCATACTTCCTCACTGAAATGAATGAAAATGCCATTAATCTGTTCTTGCCACTCCCCCTCAAAAATAAACAACTCTCTATACCTCTCTCGCTCTATAATATTGAACTTTATAAAAACATTCAGTAATGACATAATTAATTAGAAGATAAAAAATTCATGTGTTTGTGTATCGTGATTCATTCAATGTAGCTGTGTGTGCCGTGGCTAGCAGGAAAATCCAGTCATCAACGAAGAAGAGCTTCACTATTACTGCAAGTGACTCAGTTAGCGGCATACACTGACCTGAATATATGACTGGATAGCCGATATAGCGGCCATCTTGCTCCTCCCAACTCGCCAGCAGACTACTGTATAAACTATACGGTATACGTACAGAAGAGACATATACTCGTAGGCAGTTAGCATAAGGCCGGGGGTGGGGTGTGGGTTTTGTGGCGGGGTGGTCACTATTTTTTAACAAGGGAAAAAAATAAAAATAAAGAAAAAATAATTAACAAGTGAACGGTATGTTCTGCTTTGAAGACCCCTTTTTTCTTTTATCGCTAAGTTCTTTAGACCCCAATATTAGATTAGGCAGAGGAATCTTTTGTTGAATTACAGTTATAATTCTTTAATAAAAAAAAAAACGAATGGGTAAAGGGGAAAGTGACGTATGCCATAAAGCATTCAGCACATTTGTAGTTTTTTTGTGTGACAGTGTTCCTACCATCCTCCTCAAAGTTGTTCAGTGCCAGTAAAAATGATACAGACCCCTCAGGCTATGGCAAAGGTACCATTCAACTAGTTTTAAGTTGATGTTTCATCAGAAGAGTTATGAAAATATTTTTTTAAGGTTTTAAAGTTCCTTAGTGTTACTTTAATGTGTTTAAAAAATTGTGAGGGATATATATATATATATATATATATATATATATATATATACACACACACACATACAGGGTGTCCATAAAGTCTCTTTACCATTTAAAACATTTATTAAAAATGCAATTGATTAGATATTTTATTCAAATTTGTTCTATTGTATTCAGTGTTTATTAAAGTTTTTTATCACCCTCAAGAGAAGGCGCAATGTGTCTCATGGTTTTTTGAAACAAAATCGGATAGGCAGACTCAGCGAAACTACAGAACTAAGTACGGAAGAAATGATTGATGTGCTTCGTGCAACTAATGGTGCCCATGTAGAAGTGTATTAAAAGATGTAAAAAAAATTTTAATAAACGCTAAATACAACAGAACAAATCTGAATAAAATATCTAATCAATTGCATTTTTAATAATTTTTTGAAATGGTAAAGAGACTTTATGGACACCCTGTATATATATATATATATATATATATATATATATATATATATATATATATATATATATATTTATCCATCCATCCATTCATTCATTTCCTTAACCGCTTGTTCTTTTTGTATTTGAATTTCTTGGAAAGTTGTTTCCCAAAGAGCCTCAATTCTTACCACAGACGAATTTGCAAAACGAACATCTGGCGTGTCCGATTCAGATGTGTAAAAAGCTTTTAAACTCCAGGAGGCGGTTGAAAAGCAAGTTGGCCAAAGTAGTTATCGCTCCCTACCTCGCAGTAACTCATAGATGATGATGCTAATTAACCAATATTGATGGCCCGGTGTGATGACTGAGCAGTAGTTAAAGTTAATAAATAATCACTGCACCTGCTCTAGTGCCGTCCTGATTGTGGGGGGTTCTCATGCTACCTAGCAACATTCACTTACGATTTCACAGCAATCCACAGAAAAATGACTCTAACTTTCTTTTAATTTTTCTCTGCTACGAGCTTAGTTTTCATTAGGATCGGTGCTGGGCCGTGACTTTGGGATAAGAAGTCCAGGCTGGGAGAGCAGCGGCTGGCCCCCTTCTATTAATACAGGCCACACAATCAATATGCTGCTGGCATTTCTGGGCTTCCTCTGGGCTGTGGCGCTTATCTTAATGGCAGTGTGCTCCAATTTTCTTTTCTTGTGTGGACCCATATATCATTGCTTACAAAAAATATATATAACCTGATCTTAAATGAATTGGAGATATTGCGACTGAATAAAAGATAAACATTTTTACTTTTAACCCTGAGTAGGACAACAACCATTGCTGCATTATCTCAGGTCCATCTTTCTCAGGTTATGTGTACGTTTTTATAGGGAACTTTTCAATTGCTTGTATACACCTATTCGGGTCTCAGGGGTGTCTGCCCTCCCATTAAGTGTGAAGTTACACAACCAAGTTTTTTTTTTTTTTTTTTTTTACAAGCTCTCTGGTATTGTGTCTTTAAGCAAGATATTTACTTTTAGTGCTATTATCATGTCAAAATTTGGCTAATTTAATACACTAATATACCTTTATTTTACACCGACCATTCACCCACATCCATGACTTGGAAGAGATGCAATATATATATATATGGCTTGACTTGACTTGACTTGATGAAAAAGCGTTTCTCATTTTCGTTTTTTTTTGTTTCAGCCCCAAATTTTCATTTGGGTGAATCCCCAGTGTAAAGTCATAATTACAGTAAATATTTGGATGGAAAACATTTCTAGGCTATAAACAATCCAACGAAAAACAGTAAGTAAGGCAGTAACTGGGCGTGCATTCTTGTGCCGGGTGACGGTACATTTTTACACCGCGAGGCAAAATAGTTCATGTGCCGTTTGCAACCTACAAACATTGTATATTTGGACCAATGTACAGCAACATGAAAATAGCACTCCTTATAATTAAGACAGAAAATAGTAATATAAGAAGTAACTTAAAAAATAAATACAGACTTTTATCGTTCACGGACACCCTGCTTCTTTTTATGACTGGTTGTCACATAACGTTTTCAGCGGTGATAATCCTCATGAAGCGTAGCATAGGAAAGAGATGACGGGACGCATATTAAGGGGAGGCCGGGTGATGCGGGCAGAGACGCAGATTTATGTGGACAGATTTCTTGAAATGATACGCGGTGCATCGGCGGGCTCAAAGACAAAAGCAACGGCGCGTCCGCTCGGCAACGATGACTCCGTGATGCGTTTTGGCATTTCAAATAAAAGTACGTCTGGCGCTGGCCCGCAGTTTCTGCCGAATATCAGCGCTCACTGTCGCTGCATTAGACACACTTGCACAATCTGTGGAGATCAAATATACAGCAGAATTGGATTCTGACAAGTGTACCCGAAGCCAGTATGGTTTACTGCTGTTGTCAAGAGTCACAAAGTTGCTGCACCAAGCACATACTTGTGACTTTGGTCTCCTTCAACTTGTCACCAACACCTTTTAAGCTAAGGCAAGTAAAAGAGAAGTGCTGTTTATAATGATTCCCGCAAGGAAACAAAAATGGGATTACTACTTAACTTTGTAGAGGGTGACAGATAGGCTAAAGAAGAACCCACTCACTACGGCATTATTGAAACTATTCAGAATCCTTAATGCCGCTGCCTATTTATTTGTTATCTCCAACTAACAAACAACAACAAACACAATTGCTGTTATAGTACTTCACAGCTATTGTCATTTTGAGAGTCACCCTCCCTCACGCCGTGCTCTCGTCATTCACCAAACGCATTCATGAGTTTTGATCGTCCCTTTAGGAACGCTACGGAGACTTACCTTGCTTACTGTTTCACATTGCTCGGCAGAGAGCCAGCCGGCATTCTACGTCACTACACACTGAATGCGCTGCGACGTAAATAACAATGGCGGCGTACGTCCAAATAAAGTTTCTACAAAATGTATTAAACCTGAAATTATTTTTGAAAAATGAATCTCATAGTTATGTTATTAACAACTAAATAAATAATAAAGAGCGAACTTGTCATTACGTTCAAGGTTCCTTTTAACATTAATTATTTGTGCTTAAATGCCACAATTAAGTAGTTGGTAGCTATTGTAAACATGTCTTGTAAACCACCCACATTAGGAAAAATTACAACTCACAAAAACAATTGGATGGAACTGAAGATAAGAATAACAGCTTTTAATAATCCAGAAGACAAAACTCAATTTCACGATTTAGCAAATTTTCAACGATTCAATTTTTAAAATGACGATTCATCAAATTAGTTATATTTATTGCCCAGTCCTACACCATACCAATGCAAATTAATATAGTGTTTTAGAATGGGAATCGTGTAAAGACAGTGAACAGAACAGAAGTGGACCAAGGACAGACCCTTGCGGGACGCCGTAACTTTCCGACATGTACAGCCAGGAATGAAAACAACTCACGACAGATTCTGTAATGCCACCAACACATTCACAATATCTGTAATATCTGATCACCATGAAGACTCCGCGGACAGCACCCTGCGGGATACAGGGCCAACCAGCAGGACCAATCAAACATTTCATTTCATTTACTGTAATGTAATGTGATGATGGGTCTTCTGTGTGCTGTTTGTTTCTCCATGATTCTTCCCACATTCCAAAAACATGAATGGTTCACTTGAAGACTAAATTGTCTAGAGTGTGAATGTGATACGGAACGGCTGTTAGTTTATATGTGCCCTGCAACTGGCTGGCTACCAGCCCAGGGTGTACCTTGCCTCTTGCCCAAAATCAGCTGGGACCGGCTCCAGCTCACCCACCCTTAGAAAGGACACTCACTATAGAAAATGGATGGATAGAACTTTCTGGTTTTACATGAAGCTTTCTCTCTCCGATGGATGATTGTGATGGTCCAAAAAAGTATTGTGAAATCACCCATCCTTCACTTTGCATGGTAACAAGGCTAGAAAGGCTCTATTCGTGTTGTTCTCATCCTTGGTGGCCTGATAGAACTCTTAGTCGGTGTTTGTGTGAATAAATGACTTCAACTTTGATCAAACCGGTGTCACGCATTTGACTCCATTTGACAAGAAGGAGAACTGTGAGTGAAGACGTAGACTCTCATGCTAGCAATCTGCCATATGCTCGTCACTTATGAATAAAAAGTAGAGTGTTTGATGTATGGTTTTTTTCATCACATTAGGGGTTATTTTCATCCTAATCTTGTGTGACAGTTAAAAAAACGAAACGTTTGATGTGCATCACCTTTATTAATATTTGAGAGTGTTTGAAGAGGATTTTCTCATTTTTTTGCACGGTCATATTAAAAACGGTTGTTAAAAGACCTGTACAGTTAATTCTAGTAATCAGGGCTTTATGAGAACGAATGTTTTGATTTTTGAATAATGTTGTTGTTTGAGATCCACAAAAGTTGAATCAAGAAAACTGGGCTCTTGTTTGTTGAAGACATTTCATCTTTAATCCAAAAGGCGTCAACTTTAAACCGTAGAAAAACTGCATTGCAATCCCTTACCCAAGTGTTTCCAAAATGTCTTCTTTTTGGGTGACTGACCTGATACCTGGAAACTACAATATTCCTCCCTCTGCAGAGCTAGACCACGGATATTGGCGAGACTCGCTCTTCCCGCTTTTGCCTTCCCAAAACAATTTGTCACTGCTTCTGCTGTTTCTATCTGTGACAACCTGTAGGCCGCTTGCCTCAGTGAGTGACAAAAGCTGTCACCCTGTGTCACTTTCACTCTCTTCCCGGCTGGCGTTTGGACATACCCAGTGCCGTCTCCTTATAAGTCAATGCTAAAATGGGCGAGTCTGATGGAGACATGCCGGGCTGCATTTTTCTTAACGGAGAGACCTATTTGCAAACAAAATCACCAGGAGACATTCCCCCACCAGGCACCATCTGGCTGCCTCATGCATGTACCTGCCTCCATCACCAGCGCCTCTATTTATAGACGCTCTCGTGTCCGCCACCCCCACGCTGCATCTTGTAAAAACAGAAACCAAAATCTACCTGAAGGATGCGCTGACGGGTGATCCGTCAACGCATATTCCGATTTTGAAACCTTACCGTCATACGCCAAAGATTCCATGTATGGTGAAACAACAAACATCACCATTGGCAGACTGATCCACTTTTTTTCTTATTCTACTACAAAATAAATTCATACAAAAATGATAGAGTGATATATCTTGATAGAAATTTAGATGATAGAACACAGAATAGAAGTGACTTTCGAGTTTGACGTTCAACTGGAGGTCCGAAATTTTAAACAAGTTACTTAAACAAATGGTTGGTTGGTTGAAGCACAGAAACGTCATGTGTATAAACATTTTTAATTTGCAACCATCATTTATTTTTATCTGTTTCATTATTGTCCTATAATGTATGTCGTAAAGGGCCTGACCGATATGCATTTTTTGTCGATAATTTTTTGGAAATATATAATGCGATTGAATTATATTAAAATAACTCATTTTTCACAGATTGGTGGGTAGGCCTATGTATTCCCACAACATTTGTGTGTGAATATTCGTTATTTGAAGGAAAAACACTCCCGAAGTCGATGCTAAGAAGCCCTTAGCATTTGAATGGGATCCTCCCTTCACTTTAGCATTAGCGCGAGGCAGCGATGTTTTAAAAAACAAAGCATGTTTTGTATTTAACTATACTGTGGATGTTATTCTTATTGTCGAGTGTTTAGTTTTACAGTTAACTCCAACTTTGGTGTCATTAAACAGTTTACAGGGAGTTTAGGGAAAATACGGAATAAGCAGAATTACATCTTATACACTTGCTAGTTGCTAATGCTACGCAAGCAAAATGGTGCATTCAAGGTACTTTCCCAGCGTCGGAAACTTCTGTTGTTTTTTTTTTTTTTTATTACAGTTTAACATTTTAAAAGGAAAACAATCAGTCATTTAGCCCGATTGGCCAATTATTTTGACTGAGTTTTGAAGGGTAATAATCGGCGGCTGATTATTCGGTCAGGCCTTAATATTGTAAAACCAGCAACCAAAATCTATATGAAAAATCCGCTAAAAGGCGATTAATGCATTGTAGGACTATCAGAACGGGCCAACTCCTTGCCAGAGAAAAGCCGCCAGTGATATTGTTTGACATCATTTGATGTCTTTTTCGTGTTCGTTATGAAATCCAACCCATCCCCACTGACTTATATCGGCTCGCGAGGGCGGCAACGTTTTCGTATATTTCACGTCGACACCCGCAGAATGCGAGCTGATGTCAGCCGTGAACCGCAGCGGGTTATCGGGGTTTTTCAATAAAGTGATTAGAGTCTCATCTCAGAGAGGTGCTGACTGAATACTCATCACTCCTATTATGTTATTGAACGGGCACTCCCCAGCCAGGGGGAATGATATTGAGAGGCCCTAATAGAGACGTGCACTTGCAAGCTTGTTAGGCATTTGCTGCATTTTTGATAAGGTCCACAGCGGTTATAGTCGCTCTTGAAATCTTTCTTGAATTGCAATGCAGTAGGTTACGGTACGTGATACCTTGACTTATGCCTGCTCCAACTTACAAGTATTTTGAATCATGAGTTGTCGCTTGGTTGCTTTTGCATTGCGAGCCAAAATTTGACTAGAGTGGGCTCCAGATACGCCATTGCTCAAGTGAGGTGAAATATATCTTATATATAATGTATCAGTTAAATAAATGAATACCTTAGCAGTAAGCCACAAGGCCCCTCTGTTTCTATTGACAATAATGGCTTACCATTAATATCAACCGATTTTGACAAAATCATTCCATAGAATGTAAATAATTCCCTTCTCACATTATTCTACACTTAATCGCCTTTGTTGAGGCTGGTCCTTCCTTGGGAATAAGTCTTGTGAAAAAGTAAAAACACGTAGAGCCTTCAAGCCTTTGCATGACATGCAGAGTTCTTGCATCATCCTTAAATTTGGGAATGAATGTCAAAAAAGCAAAACGCACAAAGAGTTAATCGTTCTATAGTCGCTTAGCTGAGGGCTTTAAAGGATGATGTCATGCATAATAATAATTTTTTAAAAAAAGTAAATAAATCACAATCATCTCTTTGTAGCCCATTGCAGATGGTGGCAGCTTTTACCATGCATGTTAGCCAGTAAAAAATAATGAATACCTTATCAGTGAGCCCATCTGCTACTGTTGAATATAATGGCTTATCATTAATATAATTGATTTCAACAATAAGCGTGTCGTTCAGCATTATGATAAGATCATCTTTATTAGTCACACAATGAAATGAAAAGTAGTTGACACCAAACCTAGTGCTATTAGAATGTTACGTAAAAACACCGCCTGTGCACTTTACTAAAAGCTTCCACATTTAATTAATCTCACTGGGACATTTTGTTTTGAACTATTCAAATTGTTTTCAGCACAGCCCCGTCACATTTTTGTCATAATTTTACAAAATAACTTCGTACTGAGGTGATATTGTGATATATCTTGACACAAATTCCCATGGAGACCATTTACCACAGGTGCCACAGTGCTCTTAATTGACGTTTGACATTAGTTTTGTTCATCTCAGTTGTGTCAGCGTACATCGATGCGCTGCTAGTTGGTGAATACTGAATTTGAGGGGCTCTTTCAGTACATTTTTCCTCATTGGATGTATATTAGTGTCAACATTTTCACCATCTTAATTGTCTGTTATACACCATAAGCATCACCAAAGAACAGAAATTTCCAACTTCCTTGTCTAGATCGCACAATAAATTTTCAATGTAAAACAAACTAATAGACAAGATGAATCAAAGCAGCAAGCTTTTTAGTTGACTGGAACGCGACATAAGTGTAACAAAAACGAAAGCACCTCAAGACAAAGCAAAATTCTGTCAGAGATAAGAAATTTCTGCCCTTTCATTGACTGGAACTGTCAATAAAGTCTCAATACACATAAAAGAATGTCAAAGAAAAAGCGAAGTTTTAATCCTTTTGGTTTTGAAGCTCACAAAATGAAGTCTCACAAGATCCTTTGTGCAACTTTCCAGCTGTACTTTAATGCTATATTTGTCAAATTCTTAATTGCACAACCTCAGGCACATTCAATTTAGTTGTTTGTGATTTATGATAGGTTAAGATGACAGCTATAAATGGGATAAAGCATTGGTTGATTGGTTGTTTCAAGCACAAAATACAGCCCCGTCATAAATATGACGGTTTTCTAAAAAGGGAAGCTGGGACATCATTCCTTTGCATCTTTGTTTCTGAATTCCTTACATTCGTTTGAAACTCTTTATATTGGAATTGAGAGTCTCACGTGCACTCCCAAAGCAGGCGTCTTATCTTAACGCCGCAGCGTTCTCACGTCTCAATAAAAGTACATCACCAGCAGAACAAAAGAAGTCGTCTCGTTTCATATACAAACGGTGGCCATAGCTGACTGCTGGTGATGTCACGATTCCCCAAAGAATAATTGCAAAAAAAAAATGAAAACGAAAGATTCCGCTGCTTTTATAAACATGCCAAGGTTTCATCCAATTTAAAAATACAGCTTTTGATGAAGTAAAATCATCAGCAAGCAGATGTGCTGGCACACTTCTCTATTGAGGTGCTATAAAAGCCTCTCTCGCTCGCTTTTAGGGATGGATTTCACCAGTCATCCCAACGTGGGAACAATTAGTCAATGTGCATGGATCAGCACCTAAATAATTACATATTGAGTTATTACTCAAAAGCTCATAAACATATTGATTGCTTGCATATTCCCTGAAATATGCCGAAAACGCATGTTTCCCCATTCAGATCAACCGCGCAGAACGTTTTCACTCCTGACAAATCTCTTGATTTGTATTTTAGTGTGTGTTTGTGTGCGGTGATTATTATGGAGTGTGCGCAGCGTTGGCAGGGAAACACAGCGATGTGTGAGGAGAGGAGTGACCTCGCGCCTGAAAAAAAAAAAAAAAGCCCTTCCGACAAGAATAAGCAAGCTCACTAAAGCAAGTAATCAACATTGTATCCGAGAGAAAGTCAGTTCCTCGCAGTGCTCATCCAGAACCGAAGACAACCATTAGCATGCCAAAGTGGTGGGCAGGTGTGTTATTATGGTGCCGCATCTCTGCCTGGCTAACAGTTATTCAGACGCGCATACTGTATATACACACCGCCCACTCATCCCAGATTATCAGCAGTGTTAGTTGAGTAGTCTAAAAGGAGACAAACATCTTATTTCACATTGTGGAGCCTTGCAGGCTCTGGTATTAAAACAAAAATAAATCAGTAATGTTAAATTCCATAGAAAAAAAAGCTATGATGTCTTCTTACCTTTTCTTGTTTTACATTATTTACAAAAAGGTTCTTATTTGAATGGAGATGTACAATTTGGAATGTGAACATTTTCAGGAAAAATGAGCTGGCTTTGGGCAGAGTGCATACATACAGAACACTATAATTTAAAAACAGACACAAAATGTTCTCACTCACCGTCCAAACGTATGTTTATGCAACGTGGGAGGAAATCGGAGTACACAAAGAAAATCTATGCAAGCATGGGCACAATATGCAAATACCACACAGAAAGGCTGGATTTGAACGTAGGACCTTAGAACTGTGAGCCGGCCCCAGCTACTTTGGAGATTGAGGAACCGAGGCAAGTGGAAGTCGTAGATCGGCATGACTATCCGGACTGGTCAGTGCAAAAGAAAAACATCTGAAATTTAGCAGCATTTTCCATAATGACAAAAACGGACCTTCACCGTGTGTGACCGCAGTTAAGGAACACTGCACAAAGTTGGCTTGGTCTCTGATGCGAATTAGCTCCGCTACTTGTCCTTTAGTACATGCATCTCTGCTCAGTACAATATGACTGACTACATAAAAAACAAGTCAATCCAACCATCCATTCATTTTTTTATGCTTATCTTGTCAGGGAGAGTGAGAAGCTCGGTTATATTTCGGAAAAAAATAAGTTCAGCTGCTGCTCCACCTCATCGAGAGTAGCCAGTTGAAGTGGTTAGGGCATCTGGTTAGGATGCCTTCTGGATGCCTTTGTGGTGAGGTGTTCCAGGCACATCTCATGGAGAGGAGGTCCCGGGGAGGACCAAGAAAATAAGAGAATAGTTTATCAGTAACTCCCAGCTGGCTGGGTGAAGAGGCTGGGGAGAGGGATGTCTGAGCTTCCCTGCTAA
This sequence comes from Vanacampus margaritifer, assembly GCF_051991255.1. Lineage (NCBI taxonomy): Eukaryota > Metazoa > Chordata > Actinopteri > Syngnathiformes > Syngnathidae > Vanacampus > Vanacampus margaritifer. The sequence goes on along the minus strand of NC_135435.1, from coordinate 22,429,577 downwards.
AGCTACTACTCCCGCGACTTGACCTCAGATAAAGGGAATAAAATGGATGGGTGGATGGATAGATCCTATCAGCGTTGTGGTTGAACTGGACATTAGCCCAGCTAACTTTGACTACTTTTACACGCTGGACTGGTCGCCAGTCACAATCCAGTCAGGAGAGCTGGGTTTTAAGAATTTTATAGAAGATCTGTGTGGCGTTTGCATGTTCTTGACGTGAAGGTAAGATTAATTGAAAACTCTAAATTGTTGATAAGTGTGAATGTGAGTATGATTGGTTGACTGACTCTATGTGACCTGTGATTAAAGTACCACTGTTTGCCACACCCACCTAAGTGGGACGAAATTCGTTCTCCGCATTTGACCCATCCCCTGAGGGAGCGGTGAGCAGCAGCAGGGGACGCGCTCAGGAATCATTTGGTGATCGAACCCCCCTAATTCCAACCCTTAATGTTGAGTGTCTAGCAGGGGAGCAAATGGCTCCCATTTTTATAGTCTTTGGGTATGACCCGGCTGGGGATTGAACCCACAACCTCCCAGTCTCAAGGTAGACACTCAACCACTAGGCCACTGAGCTGGTTGATTGGCGACCCGCTTCTTGGTCGGGTTCCAGTTACCCACAACTGGAAGAAAGCATGTGCTATAGAAAATTGATATGTGGTTGTAACAGCCTGACGATATCCGTTAAAACTATCAATATGACCGACTAACTCTAGGTTTCTCTATCATTCAAAATCCAAAATACATAATGTAATAAAACTGGAAAATGGCGGAAGTTACAAAGGCAACCTATTATCAACATTCAACTCGGGCCGCCTTGTTACAAGCAAAACAATGAGGTTCTCTACCTACCACCTCCATGAGAATTAAAAGGTCTAATTAGCGCAGACAAACGAGCACCGCATAGTGAACGCCAACAACAAGACATTTTTTCCCAGCCTTATCTACGCTCCCTCCATCCCCTTACATTCTGGCCCCTAAATCATTGGCGGTTAAACTAGGGGCAAAATGAATAGTGTCGTTGTTACAATAGAAGCGGCTGAGCTATGAAGATGTATGGTTCTATGTAGTGCATATTCATCTTTTAGATAAAATGTAACATTAGGAGAAGAAGCACTATTGATACGGGTTTGAAAGTTTTCCACTATAAGGATTCTCTTGTAGTGAGGGTAGCGAATACAGGAGGTTCGTGAATACACAAGTCGAATGCAACTTTACCGTAGATTTGAACCCCGAACCTCAGAACTGTAGAAATGACAAGTGACCCCAAAGCCGACAGTTATAACGTATTTCCTAAAATAGGCGCCAAAGTACTGTATTAAAGATGGCTTGGCCCACAGTAGTAGACGCATAACAGCCTCTATGACTTCTTGCTTCTGTCCTTTCGATCCTGAAAGAATCTCAAATAGTTATTTTTAGCCGTTCACATCTGTTGACGAGTATACTTGTCAATTGTGTTTTTCAACGGGAATGTGCCGGGGAGCTCTCTAATGCTGCTCCGATGTCAATTTCAAACTTTAAAACAACTTTACTGATGCACAACCACCAGTAGATGGCAGCTATGCCCCATCTTAGATATGAGATCAACATACAGACGCTCCCCTACTTACGAACATTCGAGTTGCGAACAACGGTACATACGAACATTTCTGCGCGTACAGTATGTCGAAAAATGTTTGGAAAGAAATGCTGTAAGTTCGATTTTGTATTGCGCGTAGTGCTTCTTTCCGCCGCTAATACCGACGATTGGCGCTGTGAGAGCTCATTGGAGGCTGAGCAACGTGGCGAGGAGGAGGAGGAAGAAACGCCGGTCCCCACGAAGCAGGAAATAACTTTTGAAGCCGATTCCAGCGACGACGAAGAATCTCTCATGATATAAAATCCTCCTCTTCCTCCTCCTCCATCATCTCCTTAAGCATCGAGTACATCTTCCAAAAGTAAGTTAAACTTCATTTTATTTATCTTATTACGTACATGTACATACTGTGTGTGTGTCTCTCTCTCTCTCTAACATACGTAGTACAGTACAGTACTGTACGTATTCTCTCCATTTTATTAAGTTTTTTTCAGTACAAACCATTGCAGGTTACTTGTACAAGCCTTAAACATACTTATATAAACCTTCAATATACTTATATAGGCTTTAAACATAAATTATAATACAAAATATAGCACTGAAGCAACTTACGAACAAATTCACCTTACGAACGATCGTCCGGAACGTAACTCGTTCGTAAGGTGGGGAGCGTCTGTACTGTAATTTGGGAGTTCACTGGGAGAAACGGTTGCATTTTGTTAAACCTACCTTTGTTCTCCTGCTCATTCAAAACAGTGGAAAAAGGCATAGGAGAGAGTATTCTTTCATTTGGTAGAATCTGTGTGAAAAAAAAGAGCTCTAAAATGGCTGTTTGAAATACTGTTTAAGTCTTGTGGTATATTTTAAACTAAATATTTTGAGGTAGGCGTCAATTTTTTTTGGGGCAATTCACGGTATAGCTCTAGATGGCAGGAGGAACGATTAACCTCTGTGTCCACCTGTTATCATTCATGCAACATAGTAATAGGTTCATGTTTTAATAAACAGGCACAGATTTATGACATTTGTGATTAAATGGAAACAAGATCATCCTGAATTCCATATTCATACTTTTTCTTTAGTGGTTTGCCATGAGATTATTCTAATGTGAAATATATGCCTTGGCTCTCTAAAGGTTGTAAAACAGTGTAGTAAGACCTGACACCAAGTCAATGTATAATGTTGTGGGCGTCCATTTCGATGATTTCCACGGGCCGTACTGTAGGTTACCCAACCCTGCTCTAAAAATGTTCCACAATGTTAATGTGGAAAAGTGTGTACCATATCAAGTTTGATTTCTTATTGGGTATTACTCTTCATCTGGTCCGCCTGCCAACAAATCACTTCCTCTGTCTGGATGATGCAATGTTTACAGAGGCAGTCGCCGCACTTTTCCTGGAAACATTTGAACAGGCGCGTCATTAATAATCCATGCGATACGTGTTCGCGCGTAAATGCGGCGCCGAGCTGTAAGTGCGTGTCCTCAGTCGGCCACTGTTTTTTTTTTCTTCCTGAGATCTTTTTTCGCGGGGCTAAGCTGTGATTGATGACACAAGGGCTGGATGGGGAGATAACGGGCCCGGGCCGAGAGAGTTCTGCTGTTAGCCGGGAGGAAGAGAGCGCGGGAGGACAGTGTTGGGCAATATAACAGTCAGTATATTTATATGGTGTGAGAGTGAATTGAATTACTGGGCTGGTCCCACAGAAACGGGTCTGTTATGATACATGTAAACACGTCAGTGCAACTAAAATTGGACCAGTGTTGGTCATTGTCGTGGTGGGTGGCAAGGTTGATTGTTTTTGGCCTAAAGCGGGGGACACAAAATCAGGCCAGATTTGAGCATTTTTTTGGAAGCTGTTAGACTGTAGAGTGCGCTCTGCAGCCTTGCCCCAAGCTGATTCATCTTTTTTTTTTTTTTCCAATTAGAAAGGCCCTGCAAATATCATGCGCAATTTAAGTCTCTTGCATTTCTATTTCTTCTGCACTCTTACCTCGCTGCATTTGCATCATTGCACACGTTCAAACCGTAATCTTTATCGTATTTATTTTAGAGCTGTCAAACGATAATTTTTTTAAATCAGATTAATCACATTTTAGAACTTTGATTAATCGCTTAATTAAAAACGCTTTTTTATCAACATTTTTGCCCACCTAAATTTAAAGTGCACATGTTTTGTATTTGTGTCTGTTATGTTTTTTTTTTTTACATTTAATGTTATGCGGACGTCTTCAAAAATGTTTTTATACACTGAACATGCTCATCCTCCTTTTTCTAATCAATTAATTACTTGCATAATTTATGCAAAAAATTGACCCCTATAGTTTGACATGAACAAATATTCTGAATGTCATATGCAAACATTTATTTCTATTTCTTCTGCACTCTTACCTCGCTGCATTTGCATCATTGCACACGTTCAAACCGTAATCTTTATCCTATTTATTTTAGAGCTGTCAAACGATACTTTTTTTAAAATCAGATTAATCACATTTTAGAACTTTGATTAATCGCTTAATTAAAAACGCTTTTTTATCAACATTTTTGCCCACCTAAATTTAAAGTGCACATGTTTTGTATTTGTGTCTGTTATGGTTTTTTTTTTTTTTACATTTAATGTCATGCGGACGTCTTCAAAAGTTTTTATACACTGCACATGCTCATCCTCCTTTTCCTAATCAGTTAATTACTTGCATAATTTATGCAAAAAATTGACCCCTATAGTTTGACATGAACAAATATTCTGAATGTCATATGCAAACATTTATTAAATGCTTTGCTTTACGATCCACTGTCAGCTAAAGAATTATCTGCGGTCAAAATTAAGAGTGTGATTATTCTGCGTTAATACATGATTAATGCAATATTTTTTGTGCTTAATTAATTAGTTAACACTTTAACTTTGGCAGCACTAATTTACTTTCTTATTTTATTGTTCTATTTTTAATTAACCAGGCATCACACAAAACCTTTCATAATTGTTTTCCTCTTCACTGTGGTTCTAATACTCCTTTCTAGGTAATTTATTCATTATCCGAACGATACAGTAAATAAACATGTTTGAAAACAAAACATGATTTTTTTTTTGTCATGTTTTATTTCATAAGCATTTTTTTTGTTTTTCCTCATAACAGTGTTTTTGCTCTTGCAATATTACTACGCATATAGTGAACCTCTAAGATGGTGGCAAAGTACTAACTTTGTATTAGGCAAAGCAATCTTATTAAAAGAAGCTCCTCCCATTAGATGGCAGCAAAGTAAAAATTGTATTAGACACAGCTTTGGCCTGAGCACAAAAACGCACAGGGAATCGTTTCCTCCTCCTACAATCCATGAAATGGCGAATTTATGAATGTCAAACTGCAAATATGTTTTCAGTTTTACTCTCTATAGAAATGTTCAGTATATCATTTTTTTCAGTATGTCCCTAATGCTCCTTGGTAGAAAATACCTTACATTAAGTATGCATGCAAGGGTATTGATTAGCTTGCAGTTTGCTAGCGCACACATCTCCACCTTCACGTACGGGAAGCAAACACAAGCTAATGTCGTTTCATTTGAGATGTGCGACACCGCCGGCAGTCGGGAGCAATGTGAACGAAAACCCGCGGTAGGGCTACGCCGCTGGCATTCCATCAAATCAATCCGATGTGGGAGGCGTGCGCAAACAAAACGCACACTCGGGCGAGAGCGCACACACACCCACGGTAATCACCCGCAGACGCTCAAACGCACACACTGTGTCTCCAGTCTCATATCATCTCGCTAGTACTCACTTAGCCCGTGCATGCATCAATCTCTTGCTCTTTTTTTTATATTCATCCCTGACTCAAATATAAACAAAGTGTCATACACACAACACGCGTATTCCCTCAAAATAGTTGCACGCAAGCTTTTCCTGAACGCCTCCTTCATAACATAAATACACCATTTTTGGTAACCCACTCTCATGTACAGTGGGGCTAATTTACACAATAACCACCCTAATACAGAGTTTCCCCACTGATGACTTAAATTAATCGAAATTTAACTCATTTGGTCCCATAAATATTAAATTAAATTATTAAATATTACCAGTGTCCCAAATACGTATTTATACAAGTTTTTTGTTTTTTTTATGCTGGAGCATACAGAAGGCTTTGATGCAGCCTCTGAACTGTAGAGAATGGTTGAAGCAATTGTAATTAATACAAAAACGCCCAGCAGGTGGCAGCAGAGTATAAGAGATCAACCAGGGCCATGTTGAAACAAGCTGTTTTCCTCACAGTTTGAAACAGATTTGTGAATAATGATGAGAAGATAAAAATATAGACAGATAGAAATATACTTTTTTTCCTGATGAAAGAAGAGACTCTAATCTTTCTTTTGGTAGGTCCCATGTTTTTATAGCAATAGAACACAATATTCTGTGGGCCTTGCAAAATTAGTCAAAATCCAGTAAATCAGCCGGGAGCGAAGGGTGTTGCTTCAGCGAAAATGGCTACGAGTCAATGAGTTTAAGGGGAAACAATAAAATGTTCTATGTAACCTCACGGGTCTAAATACGGTATTCTGGTTATATTATATTGTGTTAGTGGAATCTGAGTTAAGCAGCAAAATCCAGCAGTTTCTATCAATATTAGAAGGTGGCCATTTTGCCACTTGCTGTCGAGTGAAAATGACACCATAGTTGCTCAGGTCTCAGGTAACAACCAATCACAGCGCAGCTTCAGAAAACAGGTGAGCTGTGCTTGGTCGTTGCCTGAGCCCTGAGCAACTGTGATGTCATCTTCAGTCGACAGCAAGTGAGATGGATAAAAATGGCAGGATTTTGCTTCATAACTCACATTCCATAAATGTAATATTAATCAGAATGTCATGTTTAGACTGGTGAGGATACATATAACATTATTGTCAAGAAATGTTTAAGGTTGACATAACTGGTATTAGGAAACTCCCCTGAAACTCGCGTGACCTTCATCATAATGTACAGTATGCCTGTATTGGACACTCACATCGGGGTAGGATGTTTAGCGCACTCTCTCCATCTCATCCACAGACAGCACTAGAGTTCTGACAGATCCGACCTGGTTTGCTCCTACCGCTAGGTGACACATTCTTTATTTATTTCTGCTCTCCTCCGCTTTGCTATTTACTCCATAGCGCTCTGGACCCTCCAGCTATTGTCAGTTCTGCTCGCCTCCCATGTTCGGAAAAAAAAAAAAAATTCTCAAATGGATTTACGCAAGGTTTACCATCAACCGCTCCTCGTTTTTCATTCCGACGCGAGCCATTCGTCAACGCTGACCTGGTCACTCTACTCCAATGGCTGCTTTCTGTCAAGTCCTTTGCAGAAGAGGCTGCGGTGCATCTTGACCCGCGTTCGATATTATTCCGCTGGAGACTTGCAACATCCTATATCAGCAGACTTTAACTCAGTAGCTAAAGCAGGGCTTTTCAAACGTGCGTCCCGAAGGAGGGTGAAATAGTATAATGATACATTTGCACTGTTAAGTTCTTTGGATATCACATATCAAAACAGTACTTTCAAACATTAACTGTACAGTTAATAAAGGTTTACGATAGCGATAGAACAAATTAGCGGACTTGACCATTATTTCCTATGGGAAATATTGCTTTGAAACTAGAAAAACTTACCAGTCGTCCACCTTGGAGGTTATGAAACAAAATGATTCTTTTAGGCCTAATTGCAAACAAGTGATCCCACTTACAGCCAATCCTCGTAAGGCGGCGTTCCCACACGTGAGCTTGAATATAAACTCGGCGTTCCTTTGACAAGCTCGGAAATGAGCTACCATGTAACGCTGCTCAACATCGACGCGCTCTATTCAGAATTCAGCAGACTTTGTGCAACTACGCGATTGACACCGCGGCATCCATTCCGATGAGATACCCTCTCGCTCCGTGCACAATTAATTTGATACAAGTGCTCCATCTCACCCCCCAACATAAATCCTGGATGATTATGCCGTGTTCAGGACAAAAGGCTTGTGTGACTATTTCCATCTTCCCCGAGCTGGAGGGAAAAAAATAGAGGAAGGGAAATTAGTTTTGTTGTATAATGTAGATGTGACGCATTCTGCTGCATAGACAGCATTCAGCAGTCAGCCTTTGAATGGGTCAAGGTTATTAAAGTAAAAAAAAACAACATCATCTTCCTCCATTTGAATGACTGAAAATAAATATTTTCATTGAAATCTGTTATATTTGGAATAATCCATCTCGCCCAAAATGTCACTTTCATAAAACCTTTAACTGTACAGACAAGGTTTTAAATGACATTTTAACAGTTTTTGTAAGAAGTGAATTAGTCTAAAACAAAACATATGGGGCCCGAGGGTATAGTTAAAGTTATATTTAGTAATGATAGACCGATGTTTTTTTCAAGGCCAATCCCGATACCAATTATTAGTAGTCAAGGAGACCGATAACCAATATTTCATTTGCAGTAAAAGAGAACATATTAGCGTCGGAATAAAAAAAAAAAATAAATTTATGTATATATATAAAAAAAAAAAACTTTTCATTTAATTTTAATATATAAAGAATTTACAGCTTTGTTTAAAAATGATAACAAAAATTGCAGGGAGCTTCCAGGGTCATCAGCATGTGTTAAGTTAAATTAAAAACCTAAGTAAGTAAATAGTTCCCTAAGGTTTTCTACTGTAAATAAAGTTTTCCAAAATTTCAACATAATTTCTTAATTGTATTTATTTTTTTATTTTTAAATAAAAAGTATATATTTTATATATATATTAATACTTTGTTATTTTACAAATGGACCATGTAAACATAGGAATGTTTCTGCCTCATATTGCACTTAAAGTAGTGTTCCTTTTTTATTTATTTTCTGATCCGAAAAACGATCCGATTCGTGACTCAGATTCGTGATCCGATCCGAACCGTGACTTTTGTGATCCGTAGCACCACTATATAGTATAGTATAGTATAGTTAAAGTAACTGGGGAAAATCCCTTATTTCCTGTCGCCCCCACCCCCGTACAAAAAACACAATTAAAAACCCGGCGGATGGGTCTGGAAACCGGCCAGCTGCTACGGGTTAATAGATGGGGTTTGGCCAGACGTCTGCGAGGTGACCGCTAGGCTGGCAACCGGCTGGGATAAGGTTGCACATCGTAAGTGGACATGCACTTCGCTTTCGCAGGCTGTGTAGTTGTCACGGGAGATGATAAAGCACCTTGACTCTCCCCTCCCCTCCCCTCCTCCTTTATCCTAACCTTCCTCACTCTCGACCAAGGCCAAAACAAGTACAGTGCTGACACGTGGCAGCGGCGGTGGTGGTGAGGGGGGGGGGGGGGCGACTTGGCAGACTCCAGAGCCCCCCGAGTGAAGCGTCTCTATTGACTCAGGGGGGCTCCAGTGATCGAGGACAGAAAGAAGCTCCCTGGAAAAAAACAAGAGGCTGCTTCTGCCATGACGCTCGACTTCAATTTGAATCACTGCATAAGCACAGATATGATCCATCCTGACCTAGAGTGACTTAGCACACCAAAACATACGCAGCGCGATGCCCTAAATATCCTCCTAGAGTGTCCCGGTTACCGCTTCTTCTTATTTTAGATTTGGCTTTCAATTGGTTTCTGTCTCGCTTTTTTAGAAAAGACATTGACCCAGGGTCATCTGAAGACTCAACGAAGGAATAAAATCCCGTAGCTTCTCAGTTTGCGATGCCTCTTCAGTGACCTCCTTTGAATTTGTAAATAAGTTAGAATACGTAGTCGTTTATCACTCACATAAGCAGACTTGTGCTAAGGACTTTTGTTACAATAACTGCATCAAGCCTGTGACACATTGACTTTGTTAAATATTTGCACCCAAGTCATTCTCCAGACATAAACCCTATAGGGCATGCATTTTTCTGCTTAATGGCAGACAATCCAAACCAAAAAACAACTGAACAAGGATATGGTGAAAGCATCACTAAGTAAGAATGTTTTTCCAAAATCCCTCTCTTGGATCAGAACAAATTCTTAAAAATGTGTTGGGAAACTGTAAGTCAGTACGAGCCACCATACAGCATGGTCTGATCAATATTTGATTGCCACACAGCTTCCTTATCTCCACGTAACCCAAAAGTGTACAACAACAAACTAACTCAAAAACTTAGTTAAAGGAACAATACAATTCACAGACAGATACACTGTAAATCGTCTACAGTGGGTCATTAGTCTAAGACTTCCTACGTAAGTCAGAAAGTGCCGTAGTCTATCACTGACCTACGCAAATGCAGTAGTAAAATCATAATAACAGTAAAAAAATAATAATATATTTTTTTTATGAATCAAGGCCACATACAGTATATAATACAATCAAACCAAAAAGTACAACAGTAGCCTACCAATCAAGTAGATGCTAGCTAACAGAAGCTAATGCTGATAATGCTGTTTCTAATGCTAATCAGTGTTAGCACTCAGCTCTTACCGTTTAGATATAGCATCACAGTGCTTCCGCATGGTCTGGATCAAAGAAACTGGATTTGATGGCGGTATTTCAGTATGTACACTAAATTAGCCACTGATATGCCACAATCAGACAAAATTCAGCACATCTCACCCACACATATTTTCAGAAATAAGGAGGAAATAAAATATTTCCTTGGTTGTGTAATTTCTCTTGATGGGTCGGGCAGGCACTCCAGAGACCCAACTATTGTATAAGCAATTAAAAAGTCAATTTTCCGTAATATGTCCCCTTCAGTGATAGCATCTATGACCTAATGTGATTGCAGTTACTGTTGGCTACTAGCTGATTCCTTCCTGAGGGTTTCTATTTGAGGGCCGACCATTATGGAGGAAATATGGCATTTTGTCACGGAAACAAGGAAAAAATCGCTTGTAACAGCTCTGTACTACTTTACTGAAATATTTACTAATATGCTGTTTACTCATTCAGTAAGATTCTTCTACATGAGCAATCTTTATAAATAATGTCTCAAAATGTTCCCGAATGTGATTGATTGAGAGACACAAAATGCTGATTTTCCATCCGAAAGGCAAAAAGTCCTTAATTATGTATGTGAACAGTGCCTCTGCTCAATAATTTACTGTATGTAGCCAAACAAATGATGGATTGGGCCTCAAATGTATTCCCCCCTCTTGAATGTAGAACGGAGGGAAATGTGAGAAGGTAAGCAGGGCAATGAATTATAAGTAATACTTGCAGAGCCTAAAGTTAAAAGGCAATGCATGCTGTATTAATTTACTGGTCACGCTCGGTGAAAACCTGCATGGCATTAACGGACTTCAATCTGTCACAAAATGCCTTGGGTGTGTAAAACGCGGCTTAGAATGGCAGGAGAAGTTCCGGACGCTGTAATGCGGTAGAACAGGGAAGGGGTGGGGTGGGGGGTGGGGGGGGAGTGGAAGTCTTGCAAAACTGGCTCCGCACTGGCCTGATTAATATTCTATTTACAGCACAGAGGACGCTGGTTTAAATTTATCCAGCAGAAGAGGGGGTAAAAAAGAAAAAGGGGGTCACTCTTCCAATTTGGAAACAGAGTGGACCAGACCCAAACTGATGTCTTCTTATCAGGAGATGGAAATATGTGGCTTTTTATTTTTGCCTCGGGTCCGCGATTCTGGCAATGGAGTCAAAGTCCTGCGTACGGGCTTCTAATGACATGCCATGGAGCGGCTGGCAAAGAGGCCGTTCTTGGACGCCACATGAGTGATACTTTCAGTGCTTGTGTGGCGTTGCAAGGCCACTTTAATCGGCGGTATGAATAAACATGGAAACAAACACAAATCTCAAGAGCCCTCGTACCAAGAGCTGAAAATGTCTCTGTCGTTAGCTATGCAATTAGTTGTCCACTTATGTCGGGATGAATAGATCAGTGGTCAATGCGTGTTGTAAAAAGGGCTTTTTTTTTTAAAATTCATTTACAAACAAACATGTACAAGTTAAGTCCTGCTCAGGAGAGGGAGTATTTTGTTGTTTGCAGATGTGTCTACTGTATGGACCACATGCACAGATCTGCAGAGTAAAGCTGGATTTACATACACTGCATCCGCATATTAACGGTTTGGCATTTGCAAATTCACCCATTTGCTTATTTTTGGGAACTTATACTCACTATTTGCTGTTTATAGCCAAAACAATATATTATTTTTGCGCCATCTAATGGACCTATGCTTAAGTTATTTGAAGAGTTTTATTTTGACAAATGTAATGCTCCACCGCCATCTTGTTGCATTCATAGGCAATAATAAATAATCAATAATATTGAGGGAATACTGTATCCCATACAGCTTGTGTTTGTGTTTCCCGAACGGCCGGTCAATTTTGGGTTATTATTATTACTACTACTATCATCATCATCATCTGTCAAGTTTACCTTGTGGTTGAGGACCCAAATGCGAGGAAGCAGAGGTGGAGTCCAACCAAATATTTAATACAACAAAAATGAGGAAGTAAACAAGGTACTGGCTGGGGAAACAAAAACAACAAAGTACAATAAATCAATAAATAAATAAAAAGGCCAGAGAGGCGAGACGTGGTGGCAGTGTGGCACGACAGGGTAAACTAGCTGCAGCGGGACAAGAGGAAACAAAAAGGGATCAACAAGAACAGACAAACATTAATTGAAAAAGCGCGACACACCTGGGGAAGATATAAGTGGCTGAGGGCACTGATTGGTTGACACTCGAGGAAGGGCCGGCAAACACAGGTGGACATGATCAAGCTTGACGAGACCGGGGCAGACACACCAGGATAACAAAACAAATCACAGATCATGACTAACTAAAGAGACTTGAGGGCAAAATCAAACAAAAACCAAACTAAACCCAACCCATGACAGAAACAAAACAACAAAACTAACCAAAACCCAACCCAAACTATGACATCATCATCATTATTGTGCTGCAACAGTATTCAGTATGTATTGATCCTTGGGATATTTTAATTAAAGTATAGCACAGAAAATGTTATTAAGATATCTGAGAACTATTTTAAAGTGAAAGAAATTCTGGAATCCCCTAAAACACAGGCGCCACCCCGTCTTTATTTCAATACTGTTTAGATATTGCCTCCGAAGCCGGGACACGGCCAAAGTTGACTTCATGCTCCAATTCTGTCTGCTGTTTATTCAGAACAGCCTCACTGCTTCTCCAGGCAGTGATAAAGGGGCTGCGGAGAAACGATCACTCAATAGTAGGGAGAAAAATGAGTTTTCTCTCCGACCATGACAAATAATCTCGAAAAGTTTGGCAGAAACATTGCGATGAGATATGACAACATGCGCATGAAAATTCAGCGAGTGTTGTACTGTCCTGTGAAATGATGTCCATGCTTGACTATAAAACGGAAAAATCCCTGTAAATCTGCAGATTGCACACGCAAGGATCATGATTTGGGCAATGTGTGACTTTGTGACCTTAGCTCACATAGCCATCAGTGGCCAAATGGTTGTCCTGTTATAGAACATTAATCCCTAGAATTCCCAGGAAGATTGGCTGAAAATTGTGACCGAGGAGGGGTTGAAGCAAGAGCTTTGCCCTGACGTGACCCTTGGTCTTAGCTATCACAGTGTCAGATATAGTTACAAATGAATAAAGCCCAGGTTCCATCAAGCAACAGAGTTGTTTGATTCTCACTGTCAAAAGCTTTAAAATGTACTAAAACAACTGAGCCTTACAGGACCACTATTTGCCATCTATCCATACGTGTATTGACTTTTGCGGTTCGGTTGTAGCTACGAGGATGGTTGCGAGACAATTGTCACTTCTGTAAGACATCAAAGTAATGGAAATTCCATTATATTGTAAAACTGGGCAGTGCTATAGCGGTTAGTCGAGGGTGTATCACTCATCCCTTCTACACACTCAACAGTGGAAACGACAAGGATGTCATTCCAAACTCAAGTGACCAGCAGTCAGTGGCAGGCTAGTTAGCGGCTAGCGTAAGAAGCTAATTTACTATTGGTTAGTCCTTATTTGTGTCTGTGTGTTTTTTTTAATTATTGACCAATAGAGTATTAAAAATGCTTGTTTGACGTTGTAGTATTATTGGCTCGATAAACATGGCATTTTTTTCTCCCCTGAGGGTGATTAGTTGAACACAAAGCTAGTGTTGTGTCATATGAATGACAACAAGTTGGTAGGATCCACATTACACAGGTTAATTGTACCTACTGCCATCTAGTGGAAGAACTTTTAATTGTTCCGCTTGTCACGACATACTCGTACCTGAGCAAAGACATATATATTATTTGTAGTAAATAAATATTAATTTTCAGACCTTTAAAAACGTTCCAGTGGGACAACAGACGATCTCTCACTGGGAACTGGTTGGGAATCACTACACAGGTACACTATTCTGCCCAACTTAATCAAGTCGTCTCCAAATCTTAAAAATGATCTGAAATTCTCCACATCAGTCGTTTCAACAATGACTGCAGCCAATTAAGAGAATCTGACGGTCTATTTCTTCTCTCTTGCCGCAAATCATGGCTAAATAGTAGATGAAGGAAAGGGAAATCCAATAATGTCGAAAATGGATAAAGAATACTGCCAGTGGCTGTCACCAAAAGTTCACAGTGAGTTTATCATGAGAACATTTTCTCTCCTGCTCCAAAATGGAGTCTCGCTATCAAGTGCTGTTTAGGCCCGCTGTGCGACGGTGCACTCGGCGGGCAGCTCGCCGGAGTGCTTTTCCGTCAAGTAAATGAGATTTCTAAATTAAACGGCTATGCCAAATTGTTTCTTTCTGTAGTTCCCTAATACTGTGAGCACACACCACCTCCCACAAAGTCCGACAAGTATTCTGGCGGTTTCTGAGGCACGTAGCAGCGGGACACTTATTTTAACAATGCGGCGTGAAAGGCAAGAGGAAGAGAGGAAGAAGACGAGGTGGAGCGGGGATGTTTCTTCAATTTCGCATCCACTTTTCACTTTTAATTGCCAATCCAACATGAAGACTGCGTGGATGTAGCTGAACTTCACAGGAGATGTTGCGTACACTTCTTCGGACAGCAAACAATCTTAATCATTTTAATTCTGAAGCGGTCCTCATTTGTCCCTAGTGAAGCAGTTATTATTATTATTATTATTATGGTTGGGGGGTGCTTTGGGAATACGGGGAGCCCCCCGGTACGGGCTTTTCGGTCCCTATATGACCGGTGTCAGAGTTTGGTCCGCATTGCCGGATTCGTTCTCAGTGAGGGTTGGTCAAGGCTGGCCTTTGCCACCGATTCTGTTCATAACTTTTATTGACAGAATTTCTAGGCAAAGCCGAAGCGTTGACGGGGTCCGGTTTGGTGGCCTCAGTATCGCATCTCTGCTTTTTGCAGATGATGTGGTGCTGTTGGCTTCATCCAGCCGTGATCTCCAACTCTCACTGGAACGGTTCGCAGCCAAGTGTGAAGCGGTTGGGATGAAGATCAGCACCTCCAAAACCGAGACCACGGTCCTCAGTCGGAAAAGGGTGGAGATCCTGCCCCAAGTGGAGAAGTTCAAGTATCTTGGGGTCTTGTTCACGAGTGATGGCAGGAGGGAGCGGGAGATTGACAGGCGGATCGGCGCAGCGTCTGCAGTGATGCGGGCTCTTTATCAGTCTTTTGTGGTTAAGAAGGAGCTGAGCCAAAAGGCGAAGCACTTGATTTACCTGTCGATCTACGTTTGTTCCTACCCTCACCCTATGGTCACAAGCTGTGGGTTGTGACCGAAAGAACAAGATCCCGGATACAAGCGGCCAAAATGAGTTTCCTCCGCAGGGTGTCCGGGCTCTTCCTTAGAGATAGGGTGAGAAGCTCGGTCATCCGGGAGGGACTCAGGGTCGAGCCACTACTCCTCCACGTTGAGAGGCGCCAGTTCAGGTGGCTCGGGCATCTGGTTCGGATGCCTCCTGGACGCCTCCCTGGAGAGGTGTTCCGGGTATGTCTCACCGGCGGGAGGCCCCGTGGACGACCCAGGACACGCTGGAGAGATTATGTCTCTCGGCTGGCCTTGGAGCACCTTGGGATCCCGCTGGAGGAGCTGGTTGAAGTGGCTTGGGAGAAGTCTGGGTTTCCCTCCTACAGCTGCTGCCTCCGCGACTGACCCCGGATAAGCGGTATTAAATGGATGCATTATTATTATTATTATTATATATAGGCCAGTTTGTGTTATACAACAGTAATTTGTTGTTGTTGTTATGCACTAAAATCCATAATTAATTGGCAAAATACAAAATATATTTATAACTATTGTCAGCCACTGTAACATTATGCAGTTTTAGTACTGCACTTAAAGGTAGAGGAATTTTAAAAAAGTATAGTACATAAATAATGATTCAATACCCTAACCCTTACAGATGAACTAAAAATGTATTGAACGTTTAAAATTGAATACAACTAACTGTACTTGAGCAGTGATTCTTTTATGTGACAGTCGAGAGCGCCCACGTACACTTTGAGAACCTATAATTTAATGTATGTTTTTTTTTTTAATGGCGGTGTCTCCTTCATAATTAAAAACAACGCACACTCGAGGGCCAAATGACAAAAATAATAATTTTCGCCCCTCGTTTTAAATGAGTCAATATTTTGAAAGGACTTCATCTTGAAACATAAATAATAAATATTACACTAATAATTCCGTCAACCTCACCAAATGACGTGCATCTATATGATTTATGCCCTACCTTAATTACCGCATGGAGGAAAAAGCCTTAAATAATGTTTAAAACACAAAATAAACTGCAACTAAGGGCCATGCAGTTGTTGTAACCTGTCCGCCAGCCGAACAAACCCCTAGAGGGCAACAGACTGTGCTACCAAGCCAATAAACTTGAGAACTAATGAGGGCAATTAATACAGTATGTCACATGTTAGTTTAAGGGCACATTAGCTGGCAAATGATGTAAAATGGCCGCACGTTGTAATTCATTACAAGAACCCAAATAGAAAAATGGCTTCTGTAGACTTTGGGCTGTTTCTGTTTCAGCAGCCCTAAACAGCACGCCGCTGCGTTTGTACCGCGTATGAGGCCCGGAACACCAGCAGCCATATTGAAGTCAGACTTTCTCAAAACCCAAACTCATTTGGACTTTTTAAGATCAAAATAAAAATGGTTCAAAATACACTCGACTTCCTTTCCAATTTGTGTGCAATAAGTTTGCTGGCAAGTTCGACGTCTTGCTGAATTTTTGTGTACAGTGTCGCCATTGGGCAGTTAATTATCTGACTGCGCATGTCTTTACTGTCATTGTGTTTTTACTTAACCAGAGCTTGACAGTTTTGACAAGTCTTTGGCCACTCCGGCGAGATGATAATTTTCTCATAAAAAGTCGGTTTACTGCTAAAATGTGTCCTCCCTGCTTCTGAAATGATGGCTATAACCCTGGAGGAAGTCCAGAGTCAATATGAATATCTGAGGAACTTAATGCAAGGTGTGGGTAAAGGTTGGTGAAGTCAAATACTGCTGCAAGTTGCAAAAAAACACGCAGCATTGAATACATCAGTCAGAACGAGAAATGCTAACAAACAACAACAACAGGCGATAGAGTGAGTATACACTCTAAAAACAGTTGGGTCAAAAGTAACCCAATTATGGATCAAAAATGGACCGATCCACTTTATGGGTCAATTTGAACTAACTTTCTGGGTTGTTTTATACAAAATTACCTTTTTTTTTTTTTACCCAAGTAAAGGATCTTACCAATATTTATGAGTTGTTTTACACTAAGACCAATGTCTTGACTCAAATTGGGTAGAGGATCGGTCCATTTTTGACTCATAGTTGGGTTATTTTTTACCCAACTGTTTTTAGAGTGTACGTTTACATGCAGTCAACATTCGGGTTAAGGTCAGAATTCCGGTTTCTTAAATAATCGAGGTAACACGTTTACATGCATGGCGCAAAGAGTTATTCCCGTTTATATGCTCATTTGTGCTGGATTGGAGTAACCCGTTCGGTTACTCACCACGCTAAATAAAGTAGTCGGTTTCCAACCCTCGCTCCAGAAGTGCGGTCATGTTTGTTGACAACGGTTTGGGTATTTCCAGTGGGTTACACACGCCAGAAGCACGGACTTATATACTTGTATTTACTATATGTGTATTTAGGCACAAACTGGCATTTTTGCCGTAGAGACACAAAATACGGGAAAACGCCGCGGAGAAATCAATGTATTCAAGGGAGGCTCCTTTAGCAAGTAGGACGGAGCTGCGCAGACAGAACGTGACTACAAAGACCAAGATTCCTTGTGAGTCAAATAAGCGAAGAAGAAGAAAAGAAGACGAAGACGATTAGTGAGCATGCGCACACCAAAAAAACATTGATCGTTCGAGGTATTCCGAATGTGTTTATATGGGCAAGAATTCCGGTTATGAAAGGAGTAACCCAGGGGTCTTATTTGGGTTTCTAAAAAGCATATTCGGGATATTGCGCGTGTTTACATGGCCTTACAAAACCCGAATATTGCCAATATTTGGGTTTTAAGAGGGTTATTGCCTGCAAGTTAGCGTAGTCAGTATCTCCTGTATTTAAATCTGTAAGGAGGCTGTTAGATTAGGCCAATAGGTGACTTCACTTGAGTTAGGCCGTTGCATTGCTGTGACATTTCTAGTTGCTTGGCTTACTAGTTGAATCCAGTTAAGACTGTGGAGTCACGTATTATTACATGGCCAAAGCAAAGTTAGTATAGGTGAGCCAAAGTTCCCGTTTCAAGATTAATTGTACCCGAGAGGAAACGGTAAGCTGGTGCACACTCGATATGTCCGCCATTTGTGTACAGTGTTTTGAGGAAGGACCTGGAGTAGGTCAATGTAGTGCTTAATCCACAGATGTAAAAATAGAGCACAAGTGAAACCTCTAAATCGAAATGCCCCTGAGGAAAATTGCAAAAAACACACCACTTTGAACGCTTGAGTAGCAGACAATGGATGAGAACAAGGTCCTCCTTTATTTACTTCTCTAAGGAGACAAATTTTATTCGACAGGAAAATGTGGGGCGGGATGGAAATGGACAAGTGCAGAAAAGTGGAGACTGTGGAGTCTAATACTGCGGCGTGTAGGGCCAAGGCATACGGTGAGCTAATTGTTTTAAACATTTCCAACAGCTTCTTCACACATTTTAACCCTGGAGAACCCAAGAACCCTTTTCTTCTTTGGAAAATTATGAATTATACATTAAATGACTGCTATAAGTTCACTGAACACCAAAATATATGTTTTTTCAATTTTAACCCTTTTTTTTTTAACTAGCTCAAAGTTGCTAATTTATCAATATATATATATATATATAACATACTCCTAGGCATTCTGCAACATGATACGAAATAGATTGACAAAAAAAAAAAACACAATTTTACCATCTGATGGTTTGCTGAGAAGATGGTTTTGTTTGAATTGATTTCCAGCTCAACAAAACAGCATGTTGCCAGCCATCTTGTCACCACCACTCTGGCTCATGTAAGTGCAATATTCATCCACTAGATGGCCCCATGCAAAGGTCAGAAGTGGCACTCTGGACTTTTGAAGTTAAATTTGTTAAAAAAAAAAGGTCTTTGTTATTTGAGTAGCAGAATTTATAGGGGCCAAATTTGACCCCGTGGGTTCTCCAGGGTTAAAATAATATCTCAATGGCATCTACTGCAAAAAAAGAGCACTACATGTGGGGTATGATACTGTAGCAATTGTTCAATCTTGTACTGAGTTCAAACAATCTGCTGCTTATGTCAAAGTCGAGTACCAAAAACAGAGTTTCGTAGCCAAGAGGCAGTAAATGATATGTCACCGTGTTGATTAATGACACATCCCCTAATGAACACCCCAATTTAGCCGACTTCTGGAAAGAGTAGCCAACACAAAGAGTTGATCCGTGTTATTAAACCATCCATTCAGCACTGTGTGAATTTCTAAACACAATTCGCAAGGAAATGAAGCTTCGATCAGATGAAATCCCCTCTCCATTTTTTATTTTTATTTTTTGAAGGAATCAAAGTGGACCATCACAACGGAAACAATTCACTGTGGGACATGACAGAGCGATAAAGAGAGAGAGAGGGCGGCGCCCTGATCCGAGAAAAGGCTTTTAATAGGAGGTTTTCATTTATGTAACACATGTCCAGAAATATATTCACAGGGATGTCTGGGATGTTGCCGCTTTGCAACATTTGAATAATGGGCATTAAGAAGCGTAAATGTCACCCCCATAGGCGTCTATTCTTTTTCACAGTGAAAGCACCTAATAACGAGGCATTGGTATATTGAGGCAGTCAGAAAATATGGACTTCATAATGTAAGAATATGAATGAATATGAAAGATAACAATGCATGATGGAAGATTCTGGCTGTGATGGACAGGCTATGTTAAAGGTAGCATAAAAAAAAGTGTGTGTTAATTTTGGGATGATTTCTTTAAACATTAAAACAATATATATTTTACATGTATTGAAGTAAATGTACATGGTATGATACATTTAATTTCAAAAGTAATTCTTCAAATGCATATACAGTAAATATATACAGAAATAGTCAATGCAAATAGAAACTGTTAAAAAATAACTTTTTATTTTTTTTTAATTTATTTATGATTGCACCATAGTCACCAACCTTTTTGAAACTGAGAGCTAATTCTTGGGGTAGTAATTAATGCGACCGACTACCAGTTTGATACACACTTCTGAAATAGCACATTTGCTCCACTTACCTTTAAATAAACATTAACACTTATGTTAATTATCTTTCAATATTTAGGAAACAGATACATATCAATATGCAAAACTTTATTTTATTGAAAGTCTGCCAGTGTTTACATTTTCAAATGATCACTTGATCACTCAAAATCACAATGTCCGATCGCAGATGAGCTATTTTTGGAACAGGGCATCATGTTGGCGACCCCTGCCATAGTCAGATTATTATAATATTATACAGATATAAAGTATTATTATAAAGTACTATTCTCATTATTATTAATAATACATATTACTAATATCATGATTCATTATTACAATAAATGAGAGACACTTATATATGATACAATTTATTAGATTTGATAAATATGATCAAAACAAAATACGAAATATAATAATATATTAAGATATAATAATATATGTACAGTAAATTATAGGATACAATGTTAAAATTAAACACAAAAATATGAATAATAGCTTGAATTTTTTTTTCTCCATTACATATTGATTATATACTGTAACTACCAAAATTTTCAAAAAATATCTACTGGTAATACAAAAATTTGAAAAATACTAAAAATAATAATTAGGTGTGACTTCTTCCTTTTCCTTTTTTGGACTAGTAGTACATGTTGTTTTCATTTGGAATATTCATAGATTTTTGTTATGTTTTTGTTTTTTCGGTTCTTGTTTTATAAATACACGTTGGAAATAGACTTCAAACTCAACCAAAAAATATTGGCTTGTAAGCAGTTGATATCTTGACATTACATGAGGCTCTTCAGCATTGTGGGTCGTGTTCCCTTCAAGGAAACCCGTTTCATTACTACAACTGACAGCCCATTTAATGATGCCTCAGTTTAGGCCATGGTGGTAATCGACTCCAACCTGGGCAAAGCTGATCTTTTTTTTTTTTTTTTTACTGATACAAATGACTCTGCAAAGCAATATTGACACGGGACAGATGAATGTGGCCTTTCGTTGGGGCAAAAGGCGCATATTGTGAAATAAAAAATTTGAAAAAACGTTAATGAGTGCACACAGATGGACGGACGAGGCTCAGACGTGAACCCTTGCGTATATACGGCCTGGCCAGCGGGACCGCTCTCGTCACTCCCCCCTACACAAACGCCAAAGTGACAGGTGGTAAACAGCTAGACGTGCTTCTGGAACCGTTGTGCGTCTGCCATTGACTCGCGGCTATAAAGAATGACAAGGATGAACTGTTGACCCTGTGGCTTACTCACCCCGAAGAGAAGTGCGCTTTCCTAAGGCAATCCGCGCTCAGGGGGGACCCGGCTCCTGAAAAATAGCGCTCGTCTGCAGCCCCGCAGATAAGTCCTCTTTCCTTCTGTTGCTTTCATTTGATTTCCTCCCCCAATGAGGAGCACGTAGTCCAGTCCAAATGAGCGGAAAAGTCGTCTGTTACGACCCTCTGGGACGTAAGCATTGCCGTTATGAATTAGTGTTGCAAACATAATTAGATTACACGCCTTGGACTGGGGTTAAGGTAAGGTTTGGTTTAGACACAAAAACATACAAATAATAGAGCTACGAGCAGCTATCAAGTGCCTTCGGAACCTTGGCCACATTGGGGTACTGACATGTATTGATAGACCGATATGTTTTTTTCAAGGCCGATACTAAGTATTAGTAGTCAAGGAGGCCGCTAACCGATATTTCAAGTTGATATTCATTTGCAGTAAAAGAGACAATATTAGCGTCAATTTATTATTTTTTTTTTTAAATGTACTTTTGCTTTTCTAGCAACACTAAGGAACTTTCAGTTTATGTTGATTATGGCAGTGGTAGTATTATGCCTGAAGGAAGACCACATTTCCCATGAAGACAAGCACATCGTGTCGTTTTTCAGCTCACGCCAGCGAGCGAAAGCCAAGCCAATGTTGATCCTTGACTGTTCTTTTATTCGGGTAGATTCCTTTTTCTTTTTTGTCTCCTCAGACAAAACTTTACAGTTGTTTTGCAGCTTCAGCCAGGAAAGCAGTAATCGTGCGTCAACATTCAAAGTGACTTCTGTCTTTGTAACGAATGGGGAAAGTGGGAAGTGACGTATGCCATAAAGCAGTCAGCACATTTGTAGTTTTTTGTGTGGCAGTGTTCCTACCATCCTCCTCAAAGTTGCTTAGTGCCAGTAAAAATGATACAGACCCCATCAGGCCATGACAAAGGTACCATTCAATTCGTTTTAAGTCGATGTTTTATCAGAAGAGTGAAGAAAATATTTTATTAAGGTTGAAAAGTTCCTTAGTGCTACTTTAATTTCAAACCTATAAAGAAGTGACAGCTTTGTTTAAAAAATATAACAAAAATTGCAGGGAGCGTCCAGGGTCATCAGCATGTGTTAAGCTAAGTTAAAAAAAAAAAGCAATAGTTACCTAAAAAATTCTACTGTAAATAAAGTTTTCTAAAAAGTAATTTATTTATTTTAATAAAAAAGTGTAGGGAGTTCCCAGTGTCAACATATTTTTTTTTATAAAGTGGAAATGTAAATAAATCCATAAATGAAAAGTTCCCTGCATCTCATTGAGTGACAAATGCATTTAGCTAATTTGTTTTTTTTGTCAGGGTTCGTAAATTTGTTGCGTTCGCAAGCATTCACAGCTCGGTGGGATACCAGCTTTATCGCCCTTCGTATTGTAAAAAGGTAAATGCCAATATTTGTCGAAATGTCAATGAATAGCTGCACCGATAATAGACCCGGCCGATAATCGGTCTATCCCTACTGGCTACGGCCATGATGAACGGGATTGTTTCTTAAATAACAAGTAAACCATCAACGTACATAATTTTCATCAAATGACAGCAGCACAGTGGACTTGACTATTCCGGCTTTTTTCCACATTCCCCAAAAATGCACTTTGAGGTTCACTGTAGACTAAATTGTCTATAAATTGTCTAGATGTGTATTTACGGCCTGGCAAAAGCCATTTTTGAATGTCATCGTTGAACTGAGTCGGTACCCCAACCTGATCCTATTTGCTTTTATGCTGACTAAAGCAGCCCCCTCTCAAACGTGACAGTGAATGACCGGGGAAGCGTCACCCTCGCCTGCCTCTCAAAGTCATGACAGTGTGCAGAGCATTCCATCACGCTGGCCTCTTTGCCAACGCCAAGAAGAAGAGCTGATTCAAGGACTCGTGATTGTGGCAACTTTGATAAGCAATCAGTAGGTCAACAGCGCGGCGACAAACAGCTCGGTTTTCTCCATTTTTTCTAATCCGTGTCAGTGGCAACAAAGCCAAACAAGGACGCTGCAGATGAATCGTCACATCTTGTAGTTCGCTTGTGGCAAGTCACAGATGTACTAAGAATTGGTAATAAAGCCCAAAGTGCATCCTGGCTCGCTATGATTTATGCTGCCGGGCTACAGTACAGAATAGAGCTGGCCAGTCTGGGTCATTGTAGTCATGATAAACTTGTGAGTCTCGGGTCGATACGCACTGTAGCACTTATTTCCTTTCATCGGGCCAAACTTTTTTTTTTTATATATTGATCAGCACATTACTCACTCACCCTGGGAACTTAAACTTTCTCTCGCTCGTATATTGGCTTCAATTCAAGTTGGATATATTCATGATGTTACTTTTCCACTTTTAAACCACAAATATACTTACTAGACAATACAGCTTGAGTGAAATGATTGTTGACCCTTAAGTCATTTGCTCCCAAAAACGTATAAATGCGTTCTATTTAAAATTTTTGCCATGGTCCCAAAAACGCATTTGTACGTTTTGTATGCTAGCGCATACAGAAAGCTTTGATGCAGCCTCTGACCGGAAGAGGTCGCTTAAAACAATGGTAGTTCTTACAAAAAATGGCGAGCAGGTGGCAGCAGAGTATAAGAGATCATCAAGGCCCATGTTGTAACAAGCTCTTTTACCCAGTGTTTTCAACAGATTTGTGAATAATAATGAAACTTAGCTATATTCTAATATAGTCTAGGTTCCATGTTTTTATAGCAATAGAACGCAATATTCTGTGGGCCTTGCAAAATCAGTCAAAATCCAGTAAAACAGCCGGGAGCGAAGGGGGTTGCTTCAGTGAAAATGGCTGGGAGTGAATGAGTTAATATCAATTTGTGGGATAATATGAAATTCAAGTTAGGATGTCAACTTTCTGTACATTGAAAACAAACAAATCCAACTTTATATGCTGAGAAACCTTTGATTATTAGCTATGACAGCACAGAATGTCCCCGGAGAGAACGAGATTGTGTTTGCTATAACGTCTTATTTTGTCGATCCAATCAATTACCGTATTTTCCGGACTATAAGTATAAATTGCACTAGGCCAAAAATGCATAATTAGGTAGAGAAAAACAGACATAAGTCACACTGGAGTATAAGTCACATTAAGTATATATAATATATTATAGTCTAGAGTGCCTGTTTGTGGCTGTCTGTGCAAATTCTTAGGAACAGCCAACCTATGAAAAAAAGTGTGACTTACAGTCCGAAAAATACGGTATGTAATTGATCGATCAGCAAATGATGACATTAAAACCGATGACCGATTTTACATAAAATGCAAAATATCTGCACATCTGATCCAGCCGATCAGATCTGTGTAGTCAAACACAAGTCGAACACACAAACATTAACATGAGCCTGACTGGAAAATTTGAGTACATTTCAAACATGTCTGAAAAACCAAAACAGCCACTTACAAGCCTCCTCTGCCAGTTAGTGAGGGATTGCACAATCTTAGATGAGGTTAGGCTTCAACCAAGTATTTAAACCGGAGACATGCTAATCCTGCAATTTTAACTATTAAATAATGGTCATTATTGAATTTAAGTAGAATATCTTGATAAATCACAGACTACAAAACTCAAACAAAAAAATATTTTATTTTTATAATCAATTTTTATAAATAATTTATAATTTTATTTTTATAATCAATTTTATAAATAATTTATAATTATAATTGTATTTTTTTAGGATCAAAAGATGGGTGGACGCCAACAACCAAAACATCTTGGCCGAAATTCCGTGAACTTCATCACATGCTAAATGCATGAATTTGTGCTTCGATTAGAAAAATGCACAGATTGAGATGTGTCTTGCCTTCCTATGATTCCTTTGGCGTTTAATATAGTGCACTCTTCACAGTTATTGTCTGCACCTTAATGTTGCATGCGCAGCGTTTGAAATAGAGGCACATAAACCGAGCTGCTAAGAGGCCGGCGGTTATTCGTCAGCTGCGAGCAATTTTCGGCCCTCCATCAAATCCATTTTTTAATGCCCGTACATTCATCTGACGAGAAGAACAACTTGACGCGCACCTCCCACATGCATTCGCTCGGGTCCGTGCTCAACCCTAAACTAGTAGCCATTAATCGTGGACATGATTTGCCCACTGACACTATTATATATATCAAACGCAGTATTTATGCAAATAGTGGCCAGGGGTGTTTAGAGACATCTTTTACAGGGGAGGGAGGCCTTTATGTGTGACACGTTGCAATGGATTTTAGAACAATATTAAACCATGTCACAATTTATCCCAAAGGAAAGTGAAGTTTAAAACAATACAAATTTAAACAGATTTATGGATAAATGCAGCAAAGTCATCTATCTAAGATCATCCAGAGCAATTATTAATTATTAGTCGTTGCAAATGTGCAAACATTTTTTTTTTTCAACTTAATTATATTCTGGATTCATTTTTTCCCCACACTAATCAGAACCTGCAGAACATTCTGTAGATTGCCGCAACCCACATCAACCTTGAGTGCCATCCCTGGTTAATATCCTTGAGAAGACAAAAAAAAAATAAAAAGTTTAATTACATTTTTCAGTAGTGCGGCCCTTGCTGTATAATCTATTTTGCGTACACGTCTGGAGCCTCATTTTTGTGACCATGAAGTGCACAGGTGATGGGGGGGGGGGGTATTAATCACCAAACATTTTGTTGACACCGACTGTCCTCATCTGCTCTTTGCTGCGAGTCATAATAATAATTATCTTGCCTTTCATCCTGCCCCCCAACCAGCCTTGCATTACATGCTGTATTTTCCAATGACTGATGCTAAGTGCACATGCGAGCTAAAAAAAAAAAAAAAAGGGAAACAAATGAGGCGGAGGAAGCTTTACTGAGACGGTTTTTTTTAGTGTGAATACTCAAAATGGATGCATTAACAATGGAATAGGCCAGTGCTTCTCAAACCTTTTACACCAAGGACCACCTATAAAAATACTTAGCTCTCCAAGAACTACCATCATGACCAACATTAAAACACAGTTGAAGGCAAATCAAAAATGAGTTTTTCACCCCTAAAAAATATTTGTAATATTATTGCAAAGTACTCTTACATTATGCAAATGGCCTGTAATGATATGTGGAAACTCGCCGACTGTTCTTCGCCAATAGTGTCTAGACACCAGTTCTTCGTGACTGCTTCTGCCTACTTTACCACCCTGCCTACTTTACCACCATTTAGGGGATTGGCGCCCCCACAAGCAGGACAGGAAAGATTAAGTACTGACGGTGACAAAAGTTATTGTTCAGATTGGATCACGGATTTGAGTCACAGATCGAATTGTTTTTTGGATCAGAAAACAAAACAAGCTATATTGATTTATTTGACAAAACACCTTTAAAAAATCAACTCAAAATGTTTAATTTGGACATTTAGGATTTAGGAACACAACTTTAACTCTTTGACTGCCAGACGTTTTCAGAAAAGGGATGCCGTGGGTGCCAGCTGATTTAAGCATTTTGACTGATCTTTCAAGGTCCACAGAAAATGATGTGTTTGGACTATGGAAACACACATACTACCAAATGAAAGATTGGACTCTCATCTTTCATCAGAAAAAAGTTTGTTTCTACCTTATTCCGTTTTTCAGTAATCAACAATAGAAAATGGTTAGTTTCACCTATTTTGAAACAAACGTCTTTTAACGTCTTTGGCACTCCTCCCTAGGATTTTACTAAACGTTATTTAACGTTTTTGGCAGTCAAAGAGTTAAGTGCAATAAGAGACAGATACATTCCTATTTTATACCTGGTCCATGTATAAAAAAAACAAGGTATTAATGGCTTAACGTTGTTTTCCTAAAATGTAAACGTCAATATTTGAAATTTTGAGTTGAATGTTTTTATTATTATAAAATATGTTTTATAAAATAAATGAAGACAAATTTCTATTATCTTTTTTTTTTTTTCAAATAATGAAAACGACAACGTGCGATTTAAAACACTTTAAACATGGAGAGTGAATTACAAAGTAGCCTGGGAAAAAGTCAAGAAAAAGTAAAGAAAGCAAGTAAGGTAGCGGCCACTAATTACTGTTGCCAGCCCTTTTATGCACTTCAGGGCCACCATACCAGCGAGGCACTAATGCTAACACTAGCTGCTAGCCACTAATGTCGAATACAATGACAACATAATTAACTGGCGATTTCTTAGCGTTCGAAGTTAGCGAATAAATATACTTTCGGGATGGCATTGTGATAATGTTGGTCAAATATATGCAATTTAAATAAAAACTTTGATATGTAAGCCAACAGGTCGAAAAAGGAAGTCAAGCCGGCGGTCATGTCGTAAAGTAAAGTAAAAGCCCACCAAGGCTATTGCATTGGCATCAATGTATCGTTTTGTAAAGCTTTATTTTTTAAGTTAGCCTTGGTGTAGGCGGCGTGTAACGTTGAGTATGTTTCCAACTTCATTGACAGGTCTGAATGACGGGGTAAATTCATTATGCGCTTTGCGCTGGTGTGCCGTCATAAAATATCGATACTGCCGTCAGTGTATCGATATATTTTTAAACAACATATTGCGATTTCGAGGCGCACACTTTTCAAGGTGCCCTCTAACTGTATAGAATACTATAGAATAGAGAGAAAAAATATAATCTGTCTAAATAAACCAAGAGGAAATTAGGTAACGTCAGGGTAACCTTGTGAGGCTCCAGTTTGTCAAAAGATTTATTACGTTTCAATTTTATACACATGTTGATGACAGAGTCTTCTGAGTACATAAAGGCGGCAGCTCTCGATTTACGCGTCAGCTTTTATTGCATTGCGGCGACATTTGCTCATTAAAAGACGAATAAAGAATGACAGGTGACGTTTTCATTTCTGACTCCTGACTGGTTTCAAAAAGAGACGTTTGTCAAGCTTGCGCTGTGAAGCTTACTCGGTGATCTGATTGGCCACTAAAGCATGTGACACTCGAAGCCTTCATCCAGTCACAGTGTTGTTGTTTTATTGGCTCTTTCCTACATGGATTTTGCGAAACAATCCATACAGTGCGTCTAATGCATGGCCCCATAAACTGTACCAATCAATCACAAACACTATTGAATGAAGTCCGTCCACAAACCTGACAATTCTGTGTATGGCTGCCTAACCCTGATTCGCAAGAACTGGAACTGTGGTGTATTTTTGTGTCTCAAGCCCCGTTAAAAACAACTAGCAAATGCAATTAGAAGATAGAATTACACGAAATGTAGGGAATGTAGACTGTGAGAATTATTATTATTTTTTTTAAACACTTAAGTATAATGAGAATTGTTAAAAGCCATATCCCGCTGAGCAGTGAATCTATGTCAGTTGCGACATTTTGACATGTTAGCAACCTTTGAGAGAACATGTGAATGTTTGGGAAAGTGAAAAAGACAGATGGAAACTTTAATCAATGAAAATTTTACATCTTGCCCTTTATTTAAGTACTTTTTTATTTTATTTTTTATTGAGAATGGCTCAAAGGCTAGCATGCTAACAGTAGGCATGCTAACATGCAGCTAAATAGTAACCTGAGAATGGGAAGCAAATGAGCAGAATGAAACCGGAATGAAATGTGGGACTAATAATTCAATGTTCTTCTTGGAAAATGTGGAAAATTGAAAAAGTGGGAATTTGGGGAAGGTGAAACAATTCTGTAGTCTTGAATGAGCTGAACAGGTTGAAGCTGGTCGAGAAATGTGGACAAATGTTTACTTAGTTTCCAATCTGTCACAAATGAGCTAAACAGTTGAAATTTGGAATGATTTGAAAAATAATTGAATCCATAGACAAATTTGGAAGGAGTATTTGCATTTTGAAAACATTTCCATTCATTCTAATGGTATTTTCTTAATAGAGTGGTAATCTGTAAAGAGATGTGGAAGTTTAAGGACAAACAAGGGGCAAAATAACAATATTAATAATAATAATAATAATAATAAGAAGAAGAAGAAGAATATAAAAGTGTAATTGCGCAGAGCAATATTTTCGGTAGGCTGGCCTGTATATCATTTACCGAATGCGTTGTCTTTGTGTCTGCAGCTGGTAAGGAGATGATACTTTTCCCTCCGAAGCCTCCTGTGACTTCATTTGCAGGAGTAAAGAGCGGAAATTGACACGCTGTGACAACGCCGTTGTAGCCACATGTGGCCCGTTAGAGCATACGGTGTGTACATTGTGATAACCAACTGAGTGACGGTGAGGAAAACGTATAAACATTAACGCAGCTAAGCAAAACATAATGCTTCCGTAATTGTCATTTCAACTGACAACATATGCTCCGCAAACATTAAGCAAGGTATACTGTAAACGACAACAACCGCGCAGACATTTACATAAAGTGAACCTGCAAAAAATAAATATTAAATAAACATATGTAGACACTATAATGCAAGCACGATGCAAGATACACTTGGCATGCAAAGCATTTTTCAATAGCCTTCGTCTCTATGTGAATAAAGACTTTCTAACAACTTTCTAAGTGTAAAAATCAAAACAAAAAAACTGAAGAAGAAAAATAACATTTATTCAAGTGAACCACACACACACATAGTTCAATCTCAAGTGGAAAATAGGAGGCATCAATTTGAGGTGCGGTATTTTTTGCTTCAAGTGGACCACAACACGGGATGAAAATGAGACTTCAATTCAAGGTACCGTATTTTTGTGATTGATACACTTTCTTTTCGAGGGGAAAGAGGAGTAAATTATAGGTGCAGCTTTTATTTATTCAATTGATCACACACTTATTTATTTCCCAAAGGGAAAAAAGAAGGTGTTACTATGAGGTGCGGACTTAATTTATTCAAATTATTGTAATGGCATACTTATTTCTTGCCTGAGGGGAAAACTGAGACTTGTGAGTTGCGCCGTTATTTTGTTCAGGTGGATGACAGTTTATTTTCTGAGGGGAACTGGCAGGCATCATTTGAGGTGTGGAATTTATTTACTGAAGGTATTATAACGGCACAATCTTATTATTTTCTTCCTTCGGCGAAAAAGGAAGAACTTTCTTCGCAGTACAGCCTTTAGTTATTCTATAGAAATGTTTCTCCTTAGGCATCACTTTGAGGTGAGGTATTTTAATATTTGAACATTTACATTTTACATTTGAATATACTGTATTTCTTATTTGTATTTCAAGGTATTTATGTGGATAACAGTTTTTTTCTGATTGAAAAAAGGAAAGCATCAATATGAGCTCGAGCTTTTATTACTCTTGTGGTTTGCTTTTTTTTTTCTCCTAATGGTATAAATTGAGTTGTCTATTCAAAGTGTGGCATTTATTTATTTAAGTTAACTGTAAATACACATTCTTATTTTTTGCATTTATTTATTTAAGTTAACTGTAAATACACATTCTTATTTTTTGCATTTATTTATACAAATGGCTGACACACGGCGTATATTTGAGGTGAGGCATTTATTTATTCAAGTGATTGATACACTTTTGTTTCCTCAAGGAAAAAGGCATTTTTATGTAGTTGTGGTTTTAAACGTTCAAATATTGTTGACGCCAGAACTTAAAAAAAAAAAAATAAAGCCATGGAGTGGTAGCACGGATCATTGTGAATAAGCATTTGTGTTGCCATTATACCCATAAAAACTCATGGATGAACACACACAAAACCAAGTTTTGTATCATTACAACAACTCACATCCTCTTAGCTGATATCCAAAACAACAAGTGAAGGAAAAACTAAAATATGAATTCAATAATACAGAAGCAAGAAGATTAGCCTTGAACCATCACAAACACTCCGCTCAGATATTCAGCCTTAAAGGCTCCTAACGGAGGCAAGTAATGAATGACATTTAAATGTTAAATAAATCTCTGTCTTATTGGCATTAATTAGGCGGATTAGAAGCAAATATCAGGAGGAGAATCCAATGTTTTTGGCATTTCTAGAGGTCTCGCAAATCATAGTGAGGTGCATTAGTCCTGCATTAGCCCATTACTCCTGACACACGAGCATAATCTCTTCAGTCACAATAATGGGATAATTGCAAATTTGACAGCCCGAATAACTGTCCCCGTGTTTGCCAGGGCGCTTAAATGCTGTGGCTTGCACTATTTGATGCATTTTGTGAGCCGCCGCCGCCGCAATAATGCTGGCCTAAATGTCTTTTAAAAAAATCTATTGGTCTATTTCAAGCCGGTTTATTTAGTCGTTCCGAAAAGCTCGACACAAGCACTCTTCAGGTTGGTGCAGTGTAAACATGTGGGGGGGCGTCTCAATTCAAGTGCAGCCCCCTATATTATTGGAATAATAATAACAAACAATGTGACAGGTGATACATTACACATACTATTACCGAGAAATAGCAAAAAAATTAGGCAGATTTTTGGCGGAAAGATCTAATGAGGTTTTATTTGTGCGCACATAGCAAAACAATCACAAGTCACTGTACTGCACTCTAAAAACAGTTGGGTCAAAAATAACCCAACTGTGGGTAAAAAAAAATGGACCGATCCTCTACTTGGGTCAATCTGACCCAACTTTGAGTCAAGAAATGGGTCTTTTAGTGTTAAACAACTCATAAATATTGGTCAGATCCTTAAATTGGGTCACAAAATTGGGTCATTTTGTATAAAACAACCCAAAAAGTTGGGTCAAATTGACCCATAAAGCGGATCGGTCCATTTTTGAGCCATACTTGGGTTACTGTTTTTAAAGTGCGGAATGTGTTGAATACTCTGGTGCTGCTGTTTTGGTTAGCAACAATTTCGGACATGCTTAGAATTCAACATTTGTAAATAGTGGTCCATTTTTAGTCATATTTTGGGAGATGACATTTATTAGCCTTTATTTGTAGAGTCCACTGAGTGATAATTGCCGATTTTGCCGTTGCTGTTTTGGTGAGTAACAAGTTCAAACAGGCTCACAAGTTCAAAGAGAGGAGCAAGCTTTGATCGGCGACGACTTAAGTCCGCTTTAAACACTCCCGCGGTGGCGCAGCCCGCCCACCCACTGATCCACCGCGCCACGAAATTACCAACACCGGCCTCACCCGCTTTTGTCACAAAGTTGCACCCCACCTGCTGTGCCGGATTTACGTCGTTGACAAAAAGAGGGCCCTCTGTGTGAATGATTGCATCTATGAGATAATTATGGGTTCTTACAATTTTTTTCCTGATGGGAGGGGGAGGCATTTATATGTCTTCAGTGGGGGACAGTGACTGACATGGACCCGACCAGTAGTGCAGGAAATACGGTGTGGCACTGTCACAATTTGAGTTCTTCTGAAACTTTTCTAAAGATGCAAAAAGAGACACGTTCATCCCGACAGCCGACTGCATGGATGTTATGCACAAGCGCATTTGATGAGCCGATTCACTCCCGTTGTTTGAATTAAGACGTGAATTCTTTTGCAGAGAGCATCTGTCGCAAATTGATACTTTACAGTGGCCTCGATAACGCCGCAGCTGCTCTGATATCTGCTTGCAAAATACCTCATTTAGAAGCTTTGAAACATTGTTAGCCTTGGCCTGTACGGCACTTTATCTCCACCCTGTTAATCAAACTAAAACAAAGCCCTAATAGCCATTCAAACTACTTAAACAATTCATACAGCAGCCCTCGCGTCACTTGAATGTGAATGAATGTTCAGTTTTAATTGCCTTTTTTTTTTTTTTTTGCCGGATCTCCAACACAATCAATAAGCTGAGACTTAATGAAGATGGCCCAACCTGAGCAGATGTGCCAAAATTGATTGTGCTTTTAAAAATGACTTTTTCATGGCAATTTGTCTTTGAGTGTGTGTTGATTTGCAACTTAAGTATACTTGGGGGAGGGGGGTGGGGTGAGGGGGGGTCAGGGGAGGGAAGGCTAATCTATACTCCTGACAACTTCTTTAAAGAATCATTGCGTATTTACCTTTGCCGAGATAAGATCAGCATTAATCATCAAACATGAGGCAATAGTTATTCTTCATTATGAAACTGGCAAAATGCTCAGTGACTTTAAAAACTCAATTACCGCCATTTTGCTTGTTTATCTCTTTTCCCCACCAACGCTCTTAAACATTAGTATGCTCCACAGCGTACACTCAAAAGTAAGCCTCCATCCTTGTTTATTTCTTTCAAAGGATAACTTAATTAAAAACTATTATAGCCAGCATCAGTCACTGAAAGCAGAAAAAAGAAGTTTCTATTGAAACCACACTTCAGCTTTACAGATGTCACGTCTGCTCTGAGGACAATCTGTGTCGCGGTATAGATGTCTACCGCGACACAAGCCGGTGTCAGTCAAACTTACGGTTTATTTCAGCATTGTGTTTGAGGTGCGGTGTTTATACATTCAAGTTGATGACACAATTGTATTTCTTATGAGAGGAAAAATGACACATGGTTATTGTATTTTCTGACGGGGAAAAGGGAGGCATGCTTTTGGTGTGGTATTCCGTTTTTTCAAGCGGTTGAAACAAGAGGAGGGGTCAATTGGAGGTGGGTTTTATTTTTTTGGGGGGAAAGAGAGAGCTTTCTATTTGAGATGTGGCATTTTTTTTATTCATGTTGCGGATGATGCTATTTTTTTTCCATACGAAGAAAAAAGGGAGGCATACATTTGAGGTGTGGCATTCATTTTTCAAGTGCTCAGAACACTCTTGCTTTTTTGTCCTGAGGAAAAAGACAGTGGCCTGTTTGAAGTGTGGCTTTGTAAATTAATTTAAGTGGATTTTTCTTCGGAAAGGCAGAACTGCTTATTTGAGGTGTGGCATTTCGCTATTCATGTGGATGATACACTTTTAAAAAAGGGAGGCATCTATCTGAGGTGCATATTTTTTTTTTTAAACAATATTATTGTATATCCTATGGGGGCATACCGCGACACAAGCCGGTGTCAGTCAAACTTACGGTTTATTTCAGCATTGTGTTTGAGGTGCGGTGTTTATACATTCAAGTTGATGACACAATTGTATTTCTTATGAGAGGAAAAATGACACATGGTTATTGTATTTTCTGACGGGGAAAAGGGAGGCATGCTTTTGGTGTGGTATTACGTTTTTTCAAGCGGTTGAAACAAGAGGAGGGGTCAATTGGAGGTGGGTTTTATTTTTTGGGGGGGGAAAGAGAGAGCTTTCTATTTGAGATGTGGCATTTTTTTTTATTCATGTTGTGGATGATGCTATTTTTTTTCCATATGAAGAAAAAAGGGAGGCATACATTTGAGGTGTGGCATTCATTTTTCAAGTGCTCAGAACACTCTTGCTTTTTTTGTCCTGAGGAAAAAGACAGTGGCCTGTTTGAAGTGTGGCTTTGTGAATTCATTTAAGTGGATTTTTCTTCGGAAAGGCAGAACTGCTTATTTGAGGTGTGGCATTTCGCTATTCATGTGGATGATACACTTTTAAAAAAGGGAGGCATCTATCTGAGGTTCATATTTTTTTTTTTAAACAATATTATTGTATATCCTATGGGGGCATACCGCGACACAAGCCGGTGTCAGTCAAACTTACGGTTTATTTCAGCATTGTGTTTGAGGTGCGGTGTTTATACATTCAAGTTGATGACACAATTGTATTTCTTATGAGAGGAAAAATGACACATGGTTATTGTATTTTCTGACGGGGAAAAGGGAGGCATGCTTTTGGTGTGGTATTACGTTTTTTCAAGCGGTTGAAACAAGAGGAGGGGTCAATTGGAGGTGGGTTTTATTTTTTTGGGGGGAAAGAGAGAGCTTTCTATTTGAGATGTGGCATTTTTTTTTATTCATGTTGCGGATGATGCTATTTTTTTTCCATACGAAGAAAAAAGGGAGGCATACATTTGAGGTGTGGCATTCATTTTTCAAGTGCTCAGAACACTCTTGCTTTTTTTGTCCTGAGGAAAAAGACAGTGGCCTGTTTGAAGTGTGGCTTTGTGAATTCATTTAAGTGGATTTTTCTTCGGAAAGGCAGAACTGCTTATTTGAGGTGTGGCATTTCGCTATTCATGTGGATGATACACTTTTAAAAAAAAAAGGGAGGCATCTATCTGAGGTGCAATTTTTTTTTTAAAACAATATTATTGTATATCCTATGGGGGCATACCTTTGAGGTGTGGCATTAATTTTTTTCAAGCTTTTTTTTGTAACATTTCCTAAATAAGGGAAGGACAGCTAGGTATTCACATATTTATCTGGCATATACAATGTTACACTTTTTTTTTTTTATTGTAGTTGGCAAAATGCAGACGTTGATTTTGAGGTGTGGCATTTACATTACTTCAGGGGAAAAAAAGCAGGCTTTGATTTGAAATGTGGCATTTATTTATTGATATGGTTAAGAGTGTTATTTGAGGGGAAACCAAGAGGCATCTGCAGAGACGTTGCATATGGCTCTTCAAGCCGATGACATACAGTACATGCTGATTAATTGAAATGTGGCATCGGTTAACAGCGGGAGCCACTTCACAGTAGCTTAAAGTGCAGGATTTGCAATACATAAAATCTTTGAATCTGTTGTTTTATTATTTTGTATGTATTCTTATCCGTATTCTGTACTTCTGCTAGATAAATGTCTCCAACCTTTTCCATATTAAGGTTGATTTATGGTGCATCGCAGACTAGGGCTAAAAATAAAAGAAAGGACAAAAAAAAAAAAAAGCCTCCAGATGATCCCTCAGAATGAGACAGATGAAGATTGTAGCAAGACTAAGCTTCCCCACTAGAGAAGTCGGTGGGCCTCGCGTTGCCCTGAGCGCCGCTCTGTACACGGGAAACATCACAAATCAGATCACATTTGTATTTGTAATTGCTTGAGCGACTATCCCACACCTGCTTAAAGTGCCTGATGGCAACTAATGGAGAGTCGGCCATTCCTACGTGTACAGTACGCGTTGACACAATGAAAATGATGTAACTATTCTCGGAGGCTTCCTTGTGCACTTTGACAGGTGCCATTTTTCACACCATTACCTACTGCCTACTAGCTTTATTCACAGCACAATGATAGGCCCAAAAACAATTCTCAGCACGCCCACGAACCCGTGCGATTGCAACGAATAATCTAAAGCTTTTTACACCCAGTCTGTGGCAAACTCTTTTTTCCACCCTCATCAACTGAAAATGACGGAATTCCAAGTCCAAACATCCGCATATCAATATGAAAATATTACCATTCATTAACAAGGGTACCCTTCGGAATGGTTAGTAAATGTTTGCTCTAACTAAATAAATACAAACATGCTTTAATATATGAAGTGTGTCAGACAAGTTACATGACTCTTGCGTAATTGAGGGATCATTTACATAATCACATCGGGTTTCTCCGCCAATGAGGTGGCAGATATGCTTTCCGAAGTGCCAGTGGAAAAGGACAAGTTTGTTCTATATTCTTTTTTTGGTTGTTACTAAAATAACTATGAGATTTTTTTTTTCAAAAATCATTTCTAGTTTAATACATTTCGTAGAAACTTTATTTGGACATACGCCGCCATTGTTATTTACGTCACAACACGTGTGACGTAGAATGGCGGATGGCTCTCTGACGAGCAATGTGAAACGCCCATAAAGAAAGCATGGAAAGTCTCCGTAGCGTTCCTAAACTAGACGATCAAAACTCTTGATAAAATAAAAAAAATATATATATATTAAAAAAAAAAGGAGAGCAATGATGATGACATGTCAAATCGGTAAAATTACCGAATGAACAATACTGAGCTCTCCAGGAAGAGAAAAAACAAAAAACTCTTGAATGCGTCTGGTGAATGACGAGAGCACGGCGTAGGCGAGGGTGACTTTTCCGATTGCATGTTGTTTCTTTAGGAACGCTACAGAGTCACAGACATCTTAAGACACCTAAGAACTGTTTTAAATGGAGAAAACATGTTTTCTTTATTGCTTTCTAACAACATATTACATTGCTTTAGAGTAGTGAGCTAACACCAATTGTTGAAAGTCAGCTGTCAATAACTAGTTATAAAGCTTTTGTGTGTTTATAACAGAACACATGCAGTATATACAGTAAGTACCCTTATTGTAAATATATAATGAGCCAAAAAGCAAGATTAGCACTTTTTTTTTTTTTTGGAGTGTTTACCTCAGCAGAGGTCGAAAGCAGAGTCCTCATTACAGTCTATGCTGAGTGCACGGTTCCTGGAGGGAGGCCCAGTGGGTCTTACAAGCATGATGGGCTGGTCAATATGTTGGGGCCACATCCCAAAAGCGGAAGCCTCCCGGGAATGCAACACTCTTACTTTCTGCACAGCTCGCAACATTAGCCAGCCGTGTACTCTACTTGCTGTTCAGACTGATAATCTAGTTTCAAAACACTCTGAGCGATGATACTGCATACAGATACGCACACGAGTTGTATTTATATCTGCTTATCTACTAGTTGATCACGTCACTGTGTTGGATTTGCACTAAAAAACATAAGCTGTGTCCATCCTCGAATGCATTTGATACAAGACACACACTCAGCATGGACATTGGCTTTAAGGCTTATTGTTAGGTTAGTTCATTTGTTCCCAAAAACGTATGAATACGTTCTGTTTTAAATGTTTTAAGTGTCCCAAAGACAGATTTACATGTTATTTAATGTTTTTTTTTTTTTTTAATGCTAGAGCATACAGAAGGCTTTGATGCAGCCTCTCAACTGCAGAGAATGTTTGAGAAAATCATAGTTGTTACAAAAACGGTCAGCAGATGACAGTAGAGCAAAATGGATCAACCAGGGCCATGTTTAAAAAAAAAAAGCTTATTTACCCACACTTCTAAACAGATTTGTGAATAATGATAAAACGCAGCTATATTCTAACACTAGTTGCTGCAAAACGAAAAAACAGATAGAAATAGACTGAAGCCGCAAGAATCGAACCGTGAAGTGACGAGGGAACACTATTACCTAATTGACAAAATTTCAGGCACAAGCTCAGTGTTTAAAAAACACACAACATAAATGACAGAATACCTGAAATTCTCAGTCATCACTTTATGTTGTAGCAGAGTATAAGAGATCAACCAGGGCCATGTTGCAAAAAGCTCTTTCCCCCACTGTTTTAAACAGATTTGTGAATAATGATGAAACGTAGCTATATTCTTATGCTAATTGCTGCAAAACAGAAACAGATAGAAATATACTTTTTTTTCTGATGAAAGAAGAGACTCTAATATTTCTTTTGGTAGGTTCCATGTTTTTATAGCAATAGAACACACTATTCTGTAGGCCTTGCAAAAGCAATCAAAATCCAGTAAAACAGCCGGGTGTGAAGGGTGTTGCTTCAGTGAAAATGGCTGGGAGTGAATGAGTTAAAGCCTTTATTTACTCAAATGGATAACACACTTATTATATTTTCGGAAAAATGTAGCCGTCGTAGACGTGACGTTTAGCAGTTTAACAAAAAACAAAACAAAGAATGAATCCTTTGATGCTTTGAAAAGTCTTCTATGCTATGATACGCTGACATTGAAAACAAAAACAATTGAAATGCAGATAGTTTCTACAACTTTAAAGACTTGTCGTTCTAAAATTTGGGTGGATTTCCGAATCGTACGACCTTGGGGACATTCAACCTTCGTTATTTCCGTACTTCTGTTGACACAAACACAGACAAAGCACAGCAAAAATAATTCTGTCTGAAGGCATGACTTCAACCAGTAGTTTGAATTAAATCCCAAACAAAGCGTGTGATTCGGGGCTGACGAGATGGCAGGCTTGTTTTGTATTCAGCTCGGAAAACATTTAAGGCTTAAGGTGCCTTGTTCTTGTTGTCTTTTTTTCCCCCCGTAGAAAAGAGAACTGCGCTGGAGGCGCGACACCAAGCTTTAATTTAGGAATTTAATTTCCATACACAAAATGGGGTCAGGCGATGAGGAGCAAATTGACAAGACACAGCAGGCAGGTACTTGTCATTCTTCTTCTCAAATGGCTTTTAATGAGAAGCAGCCCTTTGGCCCAGTTTTTTGTGTTTTGGCTGAAAAAGCACTTTGATCGGTGTGTTGCCTGCGTTCGAGCGCCGACCCCCTCGACGAGTGCTCGGAGGCCTGTGAGATCTTAACACCATGAGACAAAACCAGAGAGCAACTCTCTTAAGACAAATTAGAATGCGGGGGAAAAAAACCTCAGCCATGGGAAGCATTAATGTTTCCCGTCAAATGGGTGAGGGGAATTGTTTACTTGGAGCAAGCTAACAAGCGCTCCTCAAGATACTGAGTCATTGTAGCGAGAAGTGCTAGCGCAGCGCATACTCCTTAATGCCCCGAAGCTCTTAAAGTGTGTAGCTCAAACAAAAAAAAATATGCCTTCATTGTACACATTTCGGTGCCCTGCGATTGTCCGCTGACCAGTTCAGGGTTGACCCTAATAAAGACAAGCACTATAAAAAAAAA
Organism: Vanacampus margaritifer; assembly: GCF_051991255.1. NCBI lineage: Eukaryota > Metazoa > Chordata > Actinopteri > Syngnathiformes > Syngnathidae > Vanacampus > Vanacampus margaritifer. The sequence goes on along the minus strand of NC_135435.1, from coordinate 22,389,804 downwards.
AAAATGGATGACTGTACATAGCCGTCACCACACATTAGTAGACCTCATTTCAGCCAGCATCAAAGTTTTAACCTTGTCTTCTTGCAAAACTTTTTCTTGGAGGACAGTGGTAAGAGGAGTGTGTGAATAACATTCCCCAGAGGTTTCCCTGCAGCGGCAGGGTGGATTAGTGGTTAGCATGTCTGCCTAACAGTCAAGACGTGTTGGGTTTAAAAAAAAAAAAAAAGAAAAGCAATAGATGTGATTGTGAAACGCTGCATACTTTTAGGGTGACCACACATCCACGTTTAAATGTGACAGTCCCAAATTTTTTAAGCCTCGTGTGCCACATCCTTGTGGATTCCGGCAAATTGTTTGACTTTTACGGCAATTGTTTGGGCCATGTGTATGTCAATCACACAGTTGTAATAGCGATTCTTACGAAAAACCAATTAAATGTAAATAAATGTAACTCTTAAAATCCTTCCGAATTACTTTCACATTTGAATTCTCATTCTCAGCTTATCGCTAGCGTGTTTTCGTCATACCAGAACTAGAACTACTTCCTGCTTCCGTGTCTAAGAGTCATGGGAAATGTAGTCCTACTAGCCTAATGCTGCGGTCGCCGCACAGCCAGCTATTGGAGGTTGGATAACGGTGAGTGCATCGATGTGTTTAGCGCTGTTTAACTGTCAACCAAGATACCATTTAGCATGAGCTAACTGTCACCAGATTGACTAACGATTGAATTTGTTATTGATGAGAATTTATCGTATAATTGATTTTCAGAGAAATTGTAGTCTCGCAGTTTTTAATTTTGAAAATCTGGTCACCCTACAGACTCTAGGCGGTTTGGAAGTCCGCCTCACAGTTAGAAGATCTGAGTTCAAATTAACCTTGCCAGCAAGCTGAATTCTCACGGTATTTGTGAGTTCACAAACTCCGGAGAATACATCTTGTACCGCTCCCGCTGATACGTTTGCAACTGAGAAACCAAGAAACAACGATGGCGGGGGGGGAAACAAACAAACCTAACAGACAAACAGATGCTGCAATTAATTCTGTTCTCGCAAAATTACTCACCATTCCTTGTGAATGTTGAACAGCGAGAGGCGCTTTGTGCATTTTTTATCCGGCAAAGATGTTTGTGCTTGTTTTTCTCCCCCTAAGACGAGACCGAAGACGGTCATTTTCATCCGTCGCCTTGTTTGGTCAAAACAAACATGCAAAGATGCCGCATCTGCCAATCAGCTCGAAGTATCGTGCAGCAAGATCTGACGAGTTGAAGTTCCAGATTGATAATGTGAAGAAAACTTCTTTGAGTGAATCACAATTATCAATCTGGCTTGTGAGTTTAAGTTCAAATGTCTTTTGGAACACTGCATCACATGACTTAGCATGTTCTCACCATGCTTACCTGAGTTTTCGCCATATTCTGGCTTCCTCATACATTCCAAAAACATGCATACTTTAAATTGCCCGTAGGACTGAATACAAGTATGAATGCTAGACTGTCTACATGTACACTGTGTTTGCTGTAAAATGTGGAGTTGGACCCAATATTTTAGGGGGGAAATGTTCTTACCTACAGTAAGACAATCCACCCTCAAGTATACCGATCCAAGCAGCTGCCTCAAACAAGTTTGCAAGGAAATATTTGACAGTGAGTGCATATAGCATCTAAGCATTTATATGCATGCAGTTAATGATGTCTGACCTATATTCTCTTGAGTTTTAACGGGGAGATGGAACAGTACTCAAGTCACGGTACGTTCCATACTTGCTAGGGAATGAAGCTCCAGACCACGTTACGGGGAGAAAAACAATTTTAGCTGCGTCTCAATCTCCCAGTTGCTTATTGTGAGTGCTGGATGTAAACAGACTGTAAATTGATTTGGGTTTAGCTTTCAGTTCATGCTAAGGAAGTTCAGGTTTATTTCTCTCTGGTAATGCATGTGGACACCTCGACGATTCATTCTGCCATGCAGCCGTGGCTACAAATTGTCAGTTCTAACTAAGAAGCGAATTGCAAAAGGCAAGATCTTAATTAGATACCAATTTGTTTTTAGTTATTTAATTTGTTAGCATGAGTACACAATTATAAAACTTCTACGAAACTTGCTGTGATGAAAGGGCCAAATGTGTTTTGATCAACCAAATCTGGCTCAAAACAAACTTTGGAAACAAGTAAACAGCATTCGTCACTGGATGACCAACTACAGAGCGGGGCATTTTTTCATTGTCCTTATTAATAATGTTGAATATAGCCACGAGAATGTCTCTCACAGTGAGTCAGTGTTCAGCTCTGCCCTGCATATCGGAGGGAGGGCTTAGGTTGGAGCTTGAGAAGGAGAAGAAGAGTTCCCTGAAGATAGAAAGTGGCTCTTTGATTTTGGTATCCCCAAGGCTATTTCTGGGTTCGGAACAAATTTGGTTTGGGGCCGAGTGTGATGGTTTCAGCAGGGACCTTCTAAACGTGGAAACGTGTGGTAACTGGTGTCAGTCTCAAACAGGAGGTGCTAGCTAGCTGGCTGGCTGGCTTGCTGGCGAACAGAACGACTGATGCTGGGCCAGCTGTTTGAACAACAATGCCGGCATTTAGCGGACCGTCTGCACTTGGAGCAGATCAACTCATTTGACGAGATACCATTTTTTTGTATAAATCTCTTGATTTATGCTAACAGCTGCCAGTAGGATCATATGCCATTCAATTGAAATTAGTAAAAAAAACTAAATAGGAAACTCAATTTGGCTTAATGGAAATATATAACTTTTTTGCAACACTTATTTCAAGAAGAAGACCCTGTTTTAACAGGTGATAAGATAAGTATTTTAATACTTGCCAAAATAGAGATGATGCTGAGCATGTGCAGAATAGCTCTTTTGATGAGCTACGCTATTTTTTGTGCACAATAAAGCTTGTTGGCCAACTATGGAGGACCAAAACTGCCAAAATAAAAAAAAGAGAACAAAATGGCTAAATAAATAAATAAATGACTAAAAGTGAAAATAAAAATGGATATAAAAAAAATTAATAATATAATAATAATAAAATTCCAAAATTAATGGAAATGGAAATAAAACAACAACAATATATATTGTATCTCTCTAAATACATAAATAAGAGTAAAAATAAAAAAAATGATAAAAAATTTAATCCAAAAATATATGTCGAAATAAATACACAAATATATAAATAGAATTAAATATCAATCAATAAATAAAATCGCTCTGCTCTCACATTGATTTATTTCATGCTGCAGACGCTCTGTCAGATCGAAATGTTATTCAAATGAGGGGGCGGTCCTAATCTTTAAGATCGTGTACGTACTCGCACACACACCATGAACGAGCCTGACACAGATGTTGCAGTTACGCTTTGGGCCAGAGGTGGCGAGGTGGTCTCGAGTGAAAAAGGGACAAACTGCACAAAGATCCTTTAAATATCTTGAGGCAGGACTTTTTTTGGGAATCAAAATATGGTCAACTTAATTTGACTGTAATGAAAAAAAAACAAGACTAATGCTCACGTTTGTGTCATAAGTGAAATACATTCAGAGCTAAACATTTTAAAGAACCGCATGTCATATAATTCGAAAACTAGAAAAGCCATGTGCAACGTCAGCTGGCGAGGCTCCATCTCATTCGTCAAAGCGAATGCCTCAAATGTGACAAAGAAAATGGGTGGATAAAAAAAAAAAACATACTACAAAAAACTAAATACAATTGAATCAAACATGGACTGGAGTCTTGCGATCAATCGTGTTTGTGCTTCCTTTGTACGGTAAGATTATAAGATTAGATTTATGGAACACGGAGGGTGGGTAAAATGGCCGCAACTGCTGCCACTCGCAAATGAATAACTACGGCTAGTTTTTGATTCACGACACACTTCCAAAGATTAATTAAATAATCCCCACCCTGCACGGTGGCCATTCTCATTTATAAAGCGGCAGGGTCTAGCGTAATGACAACTATTGAGAAAACTAGCCTCAATCTATCCTGAGGCCTCCTGTCAAGGGGCAATGTCCTCCAATGTGCTGCATTCAGCCAGTGATAATTGCTCTTTCTTTATCGTCTTTTGACCTCATCTCATTTGGAGCTTTATTGTATTTGAGGAGTCCTGATTGCCTGCCCCGTGTTCATTTGTCTTGCGCCCAACACAGATGTGCTCCGTCGAATGCGTCTGCATAATGGCCGTCATAACAGTCCATCATCCCTGCCTCCTTCCCTACATTTTTTATTCTTTTTAAATGCTTCATCTTGCATATCTCGACTACCCCCACCCCCCCACTCGGTGCTTCATCACATTATTTCAATTTGCCAGCCTGGACGTGCCCGATAAAAAGTATTGTCTTCCATCAGATGCCATCTATTCTGCCGAAGTTAGTTGGAGCGAATATCTAAATGTCACAACGCAACATTCATGTAACGTTTCTTGTTTATCCTCTATCCAAGGTTGATGTTGCAACTCAATGACTGATTTCTCCAGCGGAGTCGCCTCTCCTGCCAGTGTGATTATTACAAATGGAGCGCTTTATCGTGGGGTATTACCGTCCAATGTCCTTCCTTTATGTCCTTCTCATTGGACTCGTCACAAAGACTGTCATGCGATTCACGACTACGAGGGGGCCGTATGTCACCCAAATTGACTTTCAACGACAGTCGCGGCGGAAAAACTTTCACAGGGCGTGAGATTTACTTAGACAGCAGCAACACCTTATAGTGAATATTAATGTCATGCAGAAAGCGCAAAGTAAGCATTTAGTTGTAAGAGATTACCGAGTTCTTTATCACGTACTGTACATGGTTAGGTCAAAAATAGCGAATACTTTGAATAGCAAAAGTCATCAAGTAATTTACATCAAACCCTTAAAAAGTTTAAAAAATGCCTATAGATGCCACACACACTTTTAAATTTGACAGTGACAAAACAGTGAAGAACTGAGTTTTTACGCAAATAACTCAAGGTTAAAAATAAGCAATCTGAAAATTTGAGCAAGAACAATGTAAAACAACCATCTGTTGATTATGTAAATCCGTAACAGAAGCATGCCCAAAAAATTATAATAAAACCCCCTGTCTCAAAGTGTTTTTGAGTGTTGGAAGTAAACTAGATGAGTCTTGGTTTCAGTAGTAGTTAGCATGTCTGCATCACATTGTGGTTTAAATCTAAGCTCAAAGTTGAATTTTATCCTAGAACAATTTAAGAAAAGTCTTACATTTTAGCAAACCAGGCCAATTGAACCTCAACATGAATTAATCAGTGGTTGAACTATGTCGTAAAATGCACGGTGCTTGCCTTTAAAGGTTCCACTGTAGCTTATATGTGCTACTAATTAATAGCGTTGATGGAATTTTTTTATAATTAGTACAACTAATGACAAAAAAAATACATCAAATCAATACTATCAGATGAAATCCACCATTCAGCAACATTTAGAAAACTGTTAAACAGCAAAGGGGTCAGAAGCAATCTACCCCAGGCACTATGAATCCAATATCGTGTTTCTTTCTGAATGTTGTAATCTCGCTTTGCCAGTGTCCTACTGTACAAAAAAAAAATGCTGCCCTAAGGACTTTTTGCCATAGTGTGAATTAACTGTGGTTCAACTTGACATAGTTTACATTACTTTTTCCTTTTTTTTTTTTTAAACAGGAAATTAGGACTCTGCACTCTATTTTGAGCCCAAAAGTATTAGTACGTGATTAATCAACATGCTATTCAACACAATCGACCAGCCTACTTAATGGAACGCTATCTAAAATTCCACACTAACTGTTGTAGCGAAGGCTTTCTTATTTGAAATCTTTGGAGACCGTGCTGGTTGCCAAGAATCAAATTTGAGTTTTCAACAGTCATCTAATTCAATAGCAAGGACAAAATTATAGTTTATATTCTCCTGCCAATCACTGATTTTTGGTCATTGTGACGGCTGCATTCTATTGTATTCTATTCAGCACGAGGCTATTATGTTATTGGCTTGTGCAGGATAGATTCAGCAGTCTATCCACAGCCATACGTTGTACTGTTGTACCAGCATATTCAAAAGAATGTTTGTACCAGAATCAGTATGAATGATGCGTCATTTACATTTTATGGTTGAAAACTGTTATTGCAACGACGGAAAGCCAACAGAGGACCTCGAGAGCCAAGGATGTTGTGGATACGTGGCACGCTTCCCATCGACGGGCTACTGGGGCGCACCAATGATTAATGTTTCATAGCAGATGACTCCGTAGGTTCGTCACAGAGCGCAGCTTGTAAGAGAATTAAGCTCTGCGGTTTGAACTTTGGAAAAATTTAGGGGGCACGCATTTGGCACGGGGCTTTTGCTAATGAGACTGATGAATTCTGGCAAACAAGAAGGCAAGACCCTCTCCGTGACCTCCTTTCAGACGATGAGGAGAGCAACCCCCTAAAGGGAAAAGGATGAGGTGAGGTCAAGGTCTGGCTAGAAGGAAAATGACGGAATTAAAATTGTATTTTGGTCTAATGTGAACCGCAGCCAAAATAGGTTATTTGTTGAGCCATGTTCCCAGATTTTTTGTTGATATTTGATCCATTAACAAATAAATTAGGTTTACATTATTTCATATGGGAATAATAGTTTTGAACAACTCAGAAATTAACCAGTAAGCGTAGTTACTAAAATTGCTTGTAGCTAAGAATTCATTAATATTAATTTTTAGTTTGGAACTGTACCAAGTTAAAATATCACCAGAGAATGATTGTGAGCCTTCACCCCTACCCTAGTTTGTGTTTTGTTTTTTTAAATGGTACACTCTAAAAACTGTTCGGTCAAAAGTAACCCAATTATGGATCAAAAATGAACCGATCCACTTTAGGGGTCAATTTGACCCAACTTTGAATCAATAAATGGCTCTTTTATTGTAAAACAAATCATAAATATTGGTTAGATCCTTTACTTGGGTCAAAAAATTGGATCATTTTGTATAAAACAACAAACTGACTCAAGTGGAGGATCAGTCCATTTTTTACCCATAGTTGGGTTCTTTTTGACCCAACAGTTTATTAGAGTGTATCTGTGTTTTTACTCCGAATCGTGTTTGATCAATAGGCAGGGCGCCGTCAAAAGATTTTTCTGAATGAATACACCTGCCAAAAATCCTTGTGTTCATATGTAAACTGTAATCTTTTCCACCTTGGGAGACTGTACACTCTAAAAACAGTCATGGGTCAAAAATGGACCGATCCTCCACTTGGGTCAATTTGACCCAATTTTGAGTCAAGAATTATTATTTTTTTGTCTAAAATAACTCATAAATATTGGTCAGATCCTTTACTTGAGTCAAAAAATAGGGTAATTTTGTATAAAACAACGCAGAAAGTTGGGTCAAATTGACCCATAAAGTGGATCGGTCCATTCTTGATCGGAACTGTTTTTAGAGTGTACCAAATTATTTTCTGTGAGGTCTTATTATAGTGATGAATAGATTTGCCTTGGCCCCATGTTATGTTAAAAGTGAAATAAAAATGGTCTGGACTTTGCTGAACCTTGAAATTCAATAAAAGTACAATGTACATTTGGAATTGCCTCTAAAATGTCTACAGAACATTTTGATTTCTCAGAGTTGATGTGCAAGGCTATTACAGCTGCAAGTTGTACCCCCCCCCCCCCACACACACACACACACACAAACACACACACAAATCGAAAGCTCATATTTTCATTCGTGTTGAGGCTCCGACTAAATGGTTTGATTGAAGGTTGGAATAAGAAATGAGTGCACATTGATAAAACGAGAAACAAGCAAAGTATGTTTTGCAGGCAGATTGCTTTGCTGAATGGAATATTGATGTTGTTGGAATGAAGAGATTTTTTTTATGTTTGCTTTGCTGCACGTGTTATTTTGAGCATGGAAAATTGCCCGAGTCAGGAAGGCAAAAGAAGAAACTGGAAAGGCCGCATTTGTACAGTGCAGCATGTGATCTGGAATGTCATCTTTTGACTCCCGAGAACGCCGCAGTTCCACCAGCTCCCTAAAGACCTACTGGGTAATAATCAGTCATTACTGCTCCCTCACCGAATTATTTATTTCATTGCTTTCACGTGGCAATTCATCATTTATTTACGTGACGGTTGTTATCTATTATGTTGTTCCCTTCACAAGACCAAGTATGGGCGATTTTTTACGCAACATTAGCCATCCAGCATCTGAGTGTGACTCTTGTGTTTCCTCGGCCAATCCGCAATTGCATGGTCGGTTAATTGCATGATATTGATACTGATAACATAGTGGCTAATAGGTGAAAATTGCAGTAGGTCAAGATAGCAATTGTGTGATAGTCGATCATTGGGAAGAAAATCATTGGCATCCATCACGATATCTATGTAAAGCCAAGAGCCAAGAACATTCTGTATAAAAAACACTGAACATGAAACTACAGAATACGGTGAATTTACGCTAAGCAGAGGTTGCCTTTTTTATGGGGTGGGATTTATGTCTCTATTAAGCCATTACATGTAAAAGATGAAGAAGAATGCCAAAGAAGAAGAAGAGTCATGGGAACTAGCTTTTGGTTTCCACTACAAGGATTTACTGCACCAAACGAGCATTAACCTACCAGGATTGTACCTTTGACTACATTGATTGCGATGCAAGATTCTGGTTTAGGGAAGCCATTTTGAACTAAAAAGAAAAACTTCAATGTAGTTATTAAGAGTATGTTTTGTCGGGCTCGTCTGCTACAGGAGGCAGAGCGAGCTCCGTTCAGATTAATTTCTCAACACAGCCTATAATCAACAATTCATGCTTCAGGTGTTTACTTTTCTTGTACTACCTAACACAATGGGTTCGAGTACTCCGTTTTCTGGGGAACTCTGGATGACTGAATGACACAGTTGAACAATGTTCCGAGTTTCCGAACAGTCTGAGTGATGATCATGGTCTTAGTAGAACAAAAAGTCATGAAATAGTGAGGTAAACCTGCACAACACGCAGTGATAGACTGAAGCCGCAAGAATCGAACCGTGAAGTGGCGAGGGAACACTATTACCTAATTGACAATTTTTCAGGCACAAGCTCAGTGTTTAAAAAAACACACAACATAAATGACAGAATACCAGAAATTCTCAGTCATCATTTTATGTTGTAGCAGAGTATAAGAGATCAGCCAGGGCCATGTTGCAAAAAGCTCTTTCCCCCACTGTTTTAAACAGATTTGTGAATAATGATGAAACGTAGCTATACTCTTATGCTAATTGCTGCAAAACAGAAACAGATAGAAATATACTTTTTTTTCCTGATGAAAGAAGAGACTATAATGTTTCATTTGGTAGGTCCATGTTTTTATAGCAATAGAACACAATATTCTGTGGCCCTTGCAAAATCAGTCAAAATCCAGTAAAAAAAAGTGGGAGTGAATGAGTTAAAGCCTTTATTTACTCAAATGGATAACACACTTATTATATTTTCGGAAAAATGTAGCCGTCTATTCGAGACATGACGTTTAGCAGTTTAACGAAAAACAAAACAAAGAATGAATCCTTTGATGCTTTGAAAAGTCTTCTATGCTATGATACGCTGACATTGAAAACAAAAACAATTGAAATGCAGATAGTTTCTACAACTTTAAAGACTTGTCGTTCTAAAATTTGGGTGGATTTCCGAATCGTACGACCTTGGGGACATTCAACCTTCGTTATTTCCGTACATCTGTTGACACAAACACAGACAAAGCACAGCAAAAATAATTCTGCAATAGAACACGCTATTCTGTGGCCCTTGCAAAATCTGTCAAAATCCAGTAAAACAACCGGGAGCGAAGGGTGTTGCTTCAGTGAAAATGGCTGTGAGTGAATGAGTTAAGAAGAAGGCAAAATCGGAAGCAGCGTAGTAAGCAGCTCAATTGATTGTGATTTGTGAAAAATGATTCACTCGGAATGTGGACACTGCTTTTCACAGTTTCTGCTTGTACTGCTACACTTGGTCTATATCCGTAAGCTTCCAGAGGTGAACAAAAGCAGAGGATAATTGAGGATGCAACACATCGAGATATTTTCCCCCACTACAAGCGGCTAATATGAAGCCCAGCTGTCTATATGTGATTGAGACATTCTTGCAAAGTTACGTTCGAGTCATCGTGCTCCCTTAATGGGCGTTGAGACGAGAATGGTAATAGGCGTCAGGGGCTGGCAGTGGCACAAGGCGCGTGTTTGTTCATAAATATCTCCGGCCGGCATTACTCCACTTGCTGTAGCACCATAATCGTCAATCACGGCCGCTCCGTCCCACTTTAGAGGAGGCTCGCTGTGAGCCGTGCCCTTGCGCCTCCGAGTACATAAGAGGTGGGAGTCTGAAAGAATGTGTGCAAAGGGATTGTGATGTGATGGCCTGGCAGCTTGGAAAAATCTATTTAAAACCTCCCTGCCTTGTCTTTTGGACATTCAGTGCACCAGCATGGCCCTTTACAGCATGTTTAAAGCATGTTTCCCTTCCTCCGCTTCCCTGGGAACAGGTGGGAGGTTAATAACTGGAAGGACACGAGATGGGTTTAGCGGAGCTTCCATTCGTCTCTGTCTCCCCGGCTGCTGTTATCGCTCTCTTTAGGAGGAGCTGAACAAGACGGGCTCATAGCTAGGGGGAAGATCCGGAAGAGATGACGAGAGCCATTGTGTACTCTCGGCTTCGATTATCAGACACAAGACACATTTTTGTCTTCCACCTAGCGCCATCACTTCAAGTTGCTCAACCCGATAAATGCCAAACAATCTCTCTGTTGCTGACTCCTTTTCAAAAATCCTTGACACGCTGCATTTGCAAAAGTACAGGAATCTGGTTGATCCTGAACAAAATGCTTACATAACTGTTGCGGTGCTAAGTGTTGGATCTTATCTAAGCCCTTTTTCCTCTCACAGCGAGGCTTTGCTGCTTCTCATCGGGTTTTCGAACCAAGTTTACCCCCCCCCCCCCCCTTAACTTAAACACTCGAGTAGTGTTAGTAATTGCCTCATCTTTGATGAGGAGAACGGCACCCTCACTGCGGTACTAATCAACAATATCCTCCTGCTGCACAACAAAAAAGTCAGCTCCCGCGTTCAAATCTTAATCACAATCTCCACACTTTGAGGGGAATGTTACGCTTAATTAAATGAACTCTTCCTTGGCAGCACACCCACTTAGAACCCACTTTCTCCCACAACCTCTCAAAGCCCTAAAGCCGAACATGTGTGTAATTGTCAAGCTCACCTCCCGAAGTTCCTTGGCCACATCCTTGAGCTCTCTGAGAATTCCTTCCAGCTGGTCGATCACCATCTTCATGTGGCTGCGGATGAGTTCTCTCGGGCTGGGGGTCTCAGAGGTGTCCCGGGCCGGAGCTCTGCTGAGGGACATCCTTTACAAGGTGACGTGGGGCCAGTGGCCAACAGGCTGAGGGCGTGGGGGAGCCGAGTCGGGGTCCATGTCTTTGGCTACGAGGAGCCTCAGTGCTACTGATCCGAACAGGGGCCCCGGCCACGCAGGGAGACCTCAACATCTTAAAAGCACCTGGACGACCAAAACACCTTTCCTTGCCCGCACGCTCGGCACAGGGTCACTCTCTGGCAGCCATGCCGTCCGTCCGAAAATGGGGACAAAGTGAGCGCAGGAGAAGTCAAACACGATAAATCCATGGAAAATTGAAGAGGGAAAAAAAACTGGAAAAAAACATGTGCCGAAGCTGGAATAAAAAAAATCTTACATAATCACACTGAGCCAACTCATCTGATGTGTCAGTGTGTACAATTCAAATGGTTCTAGAGATGCTATTTAAAACGCTGTTCTATACTTGGGAAAGAGCTTTTCCCTCTTGCACTTGAAAAACATAGTCATGCTACCATTACAAAAGTCGATACATACCCACTCTCCTATGGAGATAGAAAAATACAACTCCCCCAATTAGTGTCTTTTATGGATTTTGTAAGGGAGCTTAATGTTGGTTACAGGAAAAAAAGTGGATATTCCTTTCTTCGACGTCAGAGGTCATGTCAAAATAAACTTGAGATCTCCATTTCTTTGCAGATGATAACTTAATAATGACGTATTTCAGTTGTTGTCTGGGAGAAGGTAAATGTCCTGTTGGAGGTCTTTTCCTAGAGAATCCAATCCCTCTTCCCAAAAGAAGGATTTATTCCAGGTGGCGTAGGATCAGGATGAATTAATTCCTGACCCTACGATACGTGACTCGTGGTGAAAACTGGTTAAAAAAAAATCACATGGATGAGACACAGTTACGGGAGACTCTGGGGCAAAGGAGCGACTTCTTTGAGAATCTGGGTGGCACTTGATGCCAACGGCAGTCCACAGGGGTGTCCCCCCCCCTCCAACACATAAAAACCCAAAAGAGCAAAAAGAGAAAGTGACTCTCCTCTATCTCCCTCAGTTGTTGCTAAGGGAACCGGGTCTGCCTCCCCTTGCAGTGATTGGATAATTATTTTACTTCTTATCCGTGTGGTTTCCTATGCGGACTCTTCTTTCAGAGAGGCAAGAAGCTCACCGCCATCCAACAGGATGGGTTAAATCCAAGAAAAGATTCCCGGCGGAGCCCCGGAGAATGAGCAAGGGGAAGCGCTTCCCACCAGATCCGGGGCAACGCCGCTGCCACGGGGCGCGCCGTCCAACCGCACATGACACCTGGAGAGACAGGGATGGAGGGTGGGGATAAACAATCACTTATTCTCTCACTCTCTCTCAGCACATTCAACATGCGATAGAGTGAACAGGACAAAAAGCGGAAGGGATTAACTAGAAGCTGGTGTCAGAAAGCATCATCACACATGTACCCACACACACACACACACACAGACTTACCTTTTCCGCACATCACGTTACTGTTGCTGTGCCCGGAGCAAACTGTCCATGCACATCCTTGGCATTCAGAGCCACACACAACCTCTCTTCTTCTTCTTCTTCTTCTTCTCTCTTGCACACTTTCTCAACCACTCTCTCTCTCACACAGTTCCCTCCCTCCCCCTACTTACTGTCTTGACAGAGAGAAGCCTCTATCAGCAGGGGTCTTTCACTCTCAGGCTCATCAGGAAGAGGGAGATGAGGCTGTGTGGAGGACGGGCAGGAGGAGGCGAGAGAGAGCAATCGGCAGTCTGTTGACGGAGCCCGAAGTGGCCAGAGAAGACGCCGCCGCCTCCGATGCTGTCAGCGCCGCTGCGAGCGTCACTCCAATAACCGAGCCACTGAAAACGAGCCACCCGTCATCCCCCGCTGGCGTTCGCCTGCCGTCGCGAGGCAGCCGACAGACGGGGCAAAAGCTGCGAAAAAAAGGGGAGCTGCGCGCAGATGACAGCTTCTCCTCGCTCGTCTATCCGCCTCGTCTCATCGCTCTGACCACCAAGACCCCCACCTCGAACACCCTAGTCTCTCTCTCTCGCTCTCTCTCTTTCAGTCACTCTCTCCCCCCGCCTTCTGTCACGCTTGCTCTTTCTACCGTCTCTCTGCCCCCTGCACACTAGCCGTGTCCTCTCTGGCTGCCGGATGAAGGCAAGCTGATGCCAGAGTTTATCATGTGGCTCAGACTCCTGCCAGCACCACTCGGCTCTTCGCTTCCACTCAGTGGAGGAGGAGTCTGGTGCTTTTAAAGGCGCAGATCTTACACCCTCGCACCTCTACCTGGCTCCTCTTTTGCCGGCATCTGAAGCTTGCCGTGGAAGTTTTCTTTCTGTCTCCTGAATAGATCGGGATGAAGTCACACTGCAAGGCCTGGCGGGCACAATGTGTCGGGTGTGCAAAAGGCAGGTTCATGTTTGAGTACCTCACCTGGGAGACAAAATGTCCTCTTGATTAGAAAGTTTAACTTTCGCATCCTATGATCCACTACTACTGTTGTGGCAGTTTTATAGCGTATGTAGAGTGTTGCTTTACTAGACTTCCTTTACTACTAGGCTAGGTAATCTCAAGAAGGAGGATCTCCAAAATACATTGGTATACAAGATTGGTTGGTGTTTGTATACCTGGTAGAGATACACTTAAGTCAATCCGCAATAAGGCGGCCTAGTGTGTAAATCTTGGCTCGGACCTTTCTGTGTTGAGTTCCTATTTCTCTCCTTGCTTGGATGTCACCGGGTAGTCTGGTTTTCCGCCACATTCCAAAACCATGCGCACTTGGCTAATCGAATGTTATGATTGGTGTCCTGTCTGACTTGTAAGGTTTTGTTTGCACCTGTACTCGTCATCCTGTTCCCTTGTGTCAGCCAATCATCTCCCCCAGCCACTTGTGTCAGCCAGGTGTCTCTCGTTGTCTCGTCAGTTGGCTTGTATTTAGTTCCCTGGTTTTGTTCAGTCTTTGTTGCATCATTGTGGCTGTCACCACTGGTGTTTTGTTGTTACTTTGATTTGTGGTCTTTTCAGATCTTTGTTGGTTTTGTTCACCCAGTACACCTGTTAGTGTTTTTAGTTAAATAAATCGTTTTCAGTATAACATGCTTCCCTGCCGTGGTTCTCCTGCCTCCCTGCATTTGGGTCCTCCAACCCCACCGTGAAGGCTCTTCTGTCAGCAATTCTCACTTGAATTGGGATAAAGACTTTCTACATCAGGACATTTAGTGGTCTCAAGGTCCAGAGTACATAAAATCATTGCTTACAAGGCGGGTTGGTCTTTGATTACCCCATCCTGGAGACTGCCAATGTCCTCCTCATTAGAAAGTTTTAGTCTCGCCAACACTCCTTTTTACCTGTTGTAGATGAAGACTTCCAGTACTGCCAGGAATGGCAGAGGGTACCCAAAATAATTGATATACAAAGAAGCTTTGTGTTTGAGGAGCTTGGAGATAGAAAAGTCTGCGTCTTCACAATCTAGTACGGCACTAAACTTGTGCTTTGAGCATCAGTTGAGGTTCCTTTGTATTTTCAGTAGGTACTCCGGTTCCCTCCAAAATCACTACCTGCTTAGACCATGTTTTCTCTCAGGATGAGGTCTTCCTACCCAGCCAGGCGCGGGGCTATCAAGACGCAGCTTGCCTCACATCTCTGCTATTGAAGGCAGGTTTTGTGTTGGGTCTTCTTGATAAGTTTTCACTCTGCATGGATGCTCTAGAGGCTACTGTTAAAAAAACGTTTTTTGTTTTTTTTTTTTATTGTTCATTCGATTTGACATCATCATTGCTCTCCTTTTTTAAAAAAAATTAATTAAAAAAAAAATTGTTTTTTTTTCTCTTTTTTTTTTCTTTTTTCTTTTATTTTTTAAATATATATACATATATATACATATACACACACACACATATATATATATATATATATATATATATATATATATATATATATATATATATATATATATATATATATATACACACTTTTTTTTTTAATGTGGGTGAGTATGTGCGTGCGTGTGTGTATTCATCAGTTCACCTAAAGCCCATTAAAAAAAAAATCCCATACTAATAATATAATATAATAATAAATTGCCAAATGCAGAAACATCAATGTAAGTTATCACGATGTAGTGGCTTGAAAAAAGCTTTCTAACGGCTATTCCAATTAAGGAGGAGTTTGTCCGTTCTCCTTGCATTCATGTTGGGTTTTCACCGGATACTCTAGTTTTAGGTACATGTCGTCTAAGTTATTTCGAGTGGGTTGGCAAGACACACCGTGGTTTCATGTCCTGGCTGTTTCGACTGCATGACCAGACTGGAGGATACGCCTGCTACAATTTAGCCCACAGGGGATCCTCGACTTACATTAGAGTTCTGCTCCTATGAAACTTGTAACCAGAAGTTTGACATAAATTGGAACAGACTCTAGCGGACATTATGTTAACACAGTAGTGAAGTCAATAAGAAACGGTTACAAAAATTAAAAGAATTCCTTAACTTTGCGACTGTGGTTGGCTTCCACAATTGTATGGTAGAGAATGTCAAGTGCTGCCTGGTGACCAGTCCAAGGCTGTACCCCACCTCTCGCCCAAGGTCAACTAGCATTGACTCCAAAATCATAGGTGACCCTGAAAGAGATTAGCAGTTTGCAAATGGATGGATAGAACATCCAATAATAACTTCTAGCAAAATAAATGCTCCTTTCCAGTGGCCTTTTTGGGTTTGTTTGTTAGATAACCGAGCAGAACAGCCAGAGGCTGTGTGCATTCCTTAGCATAATTGTAAAGTGGGATTCAGGTTATGTGGATTTTCTATGCAGATTAGTTTGGTCTGGTGTCCTAGAATCGCAGATGCTGTGCTGATGCAGAAAGGTTAATTGGAGGGGATTGAATATTTTGCAATCAATCAAATCCCTATGTATCTTTCCTTTGACTATTAAATAACGAAGAGATCCTCACCAAAAAAACAAACTTACATTCAAAGTTAGGTTTGTTAAATACATACAAAGAGTGTGATCTATGAAGTATTGGTTTTCGAGTGTAACATTGCAGACAGGCTGCTCATGTGACTGCGAGAAACAGATGTCCTTGAGCATTTTTTTCCTCCACCTTCACAGCATCAAACGAGGAGGCTCCGTTCTTTGGCACTTTTTATGACAACCGTTTTCTTTTTGCTCGACATTGCAAAACCTTTTTCTCGTGCTTTTTTTTTTGCAAGTCGTGTTTAGCAGAGCAGCCCGTATTAGAGGGCGTTTACGACTAAACGACATCCCCGTGGAAAAGACCCAGGTGCACAGCGCAGATAGCTTCATGCCAGTGACGCCTTCATGGGGAAGGGAAATTGATTATTTCCCTCACGTAAAATCTTTTTCTTTTATGTTAAGGTCATACCGTCTGGTGTGTTTTCTTTATTACACGGAATCTGGACTGGGTCCAGAATAATATGGCTTGCACTTAATATTTCCTTGGAATGATTGCGCCATGCCTTTTTTTTATGGAATGTAATTTTTCTAGTTGGGCACGGGTCTCATAAACAAGCATAAAAGTGTCGAAAAAAACATTAGAGCACAAACATTGGGAACTGCTTTACTGGGTACTGATATAAAGTGGGTTACCCACATATGAATTTTTAACATCTCAGTCGATTTTTCAAATGTGAGACTCTGCACAACGAATAACAAAGCATGTGAGCTCACTGCTCTTACTTATAATGTGTGGTCTACTCCAGATGACTAGTGTTGGTTGTGACGGGCGATGGGGGGGGATGCAAAAGCTGGAATTTATGCATGTGGTTCAAGATTGTAGTCGTATCTGTTGACCTGGTGTGCTCTGCAACAGGCAATGGGCGTTTCTCAGTTATCATTCTTACGTCCTGGTTGATCTTCATCATTCACAATTAACAATGTACAAAAACAAGTCTATGGAACAATTAACATCAGTGTTTAACATGAATAATATTTGCACGCATGCACTTGTTTAGTTTAATTTGTTTAAGGAACAAGTAATATTTTGTCACCTTATTTCATTGTCCACACACCCTATGAAAAAACTAATAAACTATAAAAGCCACATAATATTACTAATGTTATTAAATCCCCAATTTCTAGATTAAAAACGTTAGGGCATACAGTATATACTAAGTGTTATTAAAGCTGTTTTGTGTGTGATGTTTAAATATCTTATTTTGAAATCTATGCTTTTAATTTGGAAGGCCGCTCCATACTCCTGTTTCCTGTTCATTTTGGACTTGTGCAAAACGTTAACTGAACAAGACTGAACATAAAAGTTATTTAAATTTAAACAGTCAATTACGTCTCACGGGAAAACCCTACCTAGCTACCCTAGCCTGGAAATCCAGACCCACTTGTGGCTTTGCCGAGTGAGAGTCTGGTCAACCGCCCTCTCAGTCGCATTTCTGAGGCGGGGCAAACCTGAGCTAACAGACAGCGGAATGAACCAATGAGCGAAGAGCGAACGTGGCGTCAGAAAAGTGACTAGTTTTTTTTTGATTTTTTTGGTGGAGTAAAAATCCAACATGGCTACTAGCCGAAGAAAGACAGTAGTGAATGACTTATGTCGTTGTTGCGGGAAAAACTTGAAGAGTGACGTTGCTCACGAAGACAACCTCGCACAAATAGACAAATTTGATTGGCCGGCCTGTTTTAGGTCGGTGCCGAATCTCTGTCTACGGACGCCTGTCCAGTGGTTCTTGCCAGGCTAGTGCCACCCCGGCCTCCCCCTCTGGCTCCGCCAGTGATAATACCTCCACTTTTAAATAGAGAATTGGATAGATAAAGAACTGAGGATTTTTATTTACATGATTTTTCTTTCACTTCACTAAAGTCACCGGGTTGGCAGCCACTGTAACAAAATGTCCAGAGGATTTATTTTGTATTATAATGGAGACAGAGTGCGAGTGCCAGCAATCAATACAGATGTTCTTCTTGCAACATGCAGCCTTTGATTACATGGGCAGACAGACTTTAAGTACACACTTTCTAACAACATTGAAAAATAATACGTTTGAGTGGGCCATTTCTTTGATGTATTATTATTTTGTTGTTGTTTTTCTAGGTAGGACTGTATTACAGGGAAAGCGTTAGGTCGGAAATAATCTGCGGCAGACGTTCAACTGATGTCAAAACAATTCTCCCATAGGCAAAAATGGAAAAAGAAATGTTCCCGTGTCAAACTGTCCCCCATCACGAAAACAATTTTCAAAAGTACTGGCAAAGTTAGCTTTTTCACATTATTTCCATATTCTGTTTAGAGTCTTATTTTCCTCAAAGATTTGGATTGAATTCTAAATCATGTAACCTTAAAGGTTCCACTCATATGTATTCATGTATTCACATGATAAAGCCGGTTTAAATCGCTGTACAGATTGATTTATGTGTAGAGCTTACAAACTATAGATCCTTACATCATACATGCATCCTTATACAATGACTCCGAAACAAAACAAAAAAAAGGGGAGTGTGAAGTATCTCAGTCAGGGATCAGATTGTGCTTTAAGACCCACAGACCAAAACGATGGAAATTAGTACTGGTTGCTGTTGATGTGCCCTAAGGCAAAGAATTACACCCCCCGCCCAAAAAAAAAGCTCAGGATGCGCCTTTTGTGTGCAGCCCCCTCGCGATGGCATATCTCTCATTGTTGTTGTTTTTTTTTCCACCCAAAGACTTGCGCATTTGTGGTCACATGTTCTATATCGTTGCCGTTCATTCGGTTCAAGTCGAACAATTCATTTGTTTAGCAAAAAAAATATGTATGTAGAGTAATTTTGAGGGCAGCACCGTGGATGAGTGGTTAGTGTACAGCTCTTAGGTTTGAATTTTGCAGACCATAATGAGGACAAATGAATAAGAAAATAGATGAAAGGATGGCTAAGTAAAATGAAAGTTTCATTAAAACAGACTAGATTTCCCTTCTTGTGAATGGTCTTCACAATCACAGTCATACTCGTTTACTATTTTTGACCCACATTGAAGATTATCACGCTTAGGCTATTCAGCTGTGTTTATTGACACAGTCTAGCAAAACACAGCAGTATTAGCCTATTTTTATATTTGTCAGTCATAAGTGAAAGGAAAATTCAGTTTTGGTGTTAAAATGCACTTGTTTCATTCATCGAAACACAGACTTGCTTTTTAAACATTTACATCAATGTATTTTAAAATATTAACTTCTTTCAGAAGATATAGCATGAATGTGTTTACTTGTCTTCTTCAATTTTTGGTGTCAATCAATTTATTGAGGATTTTCACTTGTTCAAATATAAAACAAATCTAGCATTGCACTCACTGTTTTTTTTTGTTTTTTTGGTACACAGCCAGCACAAAAAAAATTCTCTAGCAATTCATCACTCTTCGCTTTAATGCTCAATATAATCAATTACCTCCCAAAAGACTGTTGAAAGCCCTAGAAGCTCGGACCCTTCATTAAAAAAAAAAAAAAAGAAAGTGCTCATAAGCTGATTCTCCAATGTCAACCAGACACAGCAGTAGAAACATTGAAATGGTTGTAGCTTTAACCGTGGAAGTGTGTCCTAAAGTCACAAAGAAGAGAAAAAATTGTTATTGTTAAGCTGTAGGCTACATTTTCAAAAGGATTGACTAGCATGGATGCTAGGGGAAAAAAATTTTAGAGAAAAAAAAGGATTTAGAATTTACCAGGTAAAGCACCTGATTTCAAGGTGTCCATACTAGCGACAGTG
Organism: Vanacampus margaritifer; assembly: GCF_051991255.1. Classification (NCBI taxonomy): domain Eukaryota; kingdom Metazoa; phylum Chordata; class Actinopteri; order Syngnathiformes; family Syngnathidae; genus Vanacampus; species Vanacampus margaritifer. The sequence continues at coordinate 22,369,779 of NC_135435.1, read as the reverse complement.
ACATTTTATGATCAGGAACTAGAAATGGGAAATTAGAAGAATAGAAAATGGCCATTAATTTCAAGTACCTTGGCTCACGAACTTAATTGGTTCCCACAGAGAGTATGTGAGCCGAAAAGTTCGTCTTCCAAACAAGTATTTCCCATAGGAAACCATTGAAATGAGAATAATCCGTTCCCAGGTCCCCATAAAACACAATTTTCTACTAAAAAAGCCTTAAAACTACACAAAATATACCTTATTTTATGTATAATAAATGTGCTATTGTATTGTAATTAAAGAAATACACTGTACTGTATAATAAAGTGTTTTTATTTGCAAAACTTGCAACTTGCCTTTGTGATGGTACAGTAGTTGAAGGCTTGATGGAATGGAGTGGGAGGAGGAGGGAGGGAGGGAGTTACTGTTTGGAAGGAGAGTCCTCCGGTGTGGCTTCTCTTCTTTGCTTCTTAGGAGACTCTTTATCCTTGTTGCTGACTAAAAACCTCTTAATTGACACCTGTTGCTTTCTGAGTTGTAAGGTCTTACGAAACTGAGGCATCATCATTATCATTCATCATGTTGATGATTCTCATAGCCACAGTCTTTTCTGAATGGTACTGTTTGACAAAATCCTGCACATCACTCCACTTTGCTAACATGGTCTTGATGCTCTCACTTGATGCTGACAAACGCGCACCTCGTTCGTGTTTGTCGATGATCTCCTTCTTCTGCTCGACCGTAATTTTCTTCAATGTCTTCTTAGGCTTAACACTAGCCTTTTGTGGGGTCTTTTTTGGTCCCATGGTAGCAAAAGTACTCCAAAATGATCCAAAATGTCTACCGAACACAAACCACGTCAAACAAAGGGGGCGACGAACTGGGACGCCGTGAGCGTGCGTCAGCTTCTCGTGATTTCTCGTGTCGCGAGATTTGGTTCGTCCGCCGAAAACTAGTTCGTCAGCCGAGACAAAATGCTCACGAATTTAATGTTCGTGAGGCGAAAAGTTTGTGAGCTGAAGCGTTCGTGAGCCGAGGTACCACTACTTTTAAGGAAAATGCAATATTGGGATATAGGTCTTTCTTTGAAATTATCTATAAATATTATGTATTAAAAGTATTTATCGATATTTGTCAGAAAAAAAGTGCTATCAAACATTCCTGCTTAATAATTCTTTGTCCTCCGCTGCATTTGTAAACACACAATCAAAAGTCAAGAAAACATTTCAGTATCACCAATCACCCAAGTGTGATGAGGACCATAGAGTAGCAAGTGGCACTTAGCAAAACTGTCTCTGGTGATGAGTATAAAATATGAACAAAATTGTTTTTCAACATAACGTAACATGCAGAAATTCATTTTACCAAGTAAATGCGAAGATAAAGTATGCTAAACTATGCAAAGGTTTTATAATAATGTCATTTTATTTTACAATATTTCCTATATAAAAATTGTCTTAAAACCATAACAACTTGGAAGCCAACAGAACACATTATGTTCCACTTTGGAGAGATGCCATCGTGTTATGGAAAGTGGTTCCAATGAAAAATGTAAATCCAATAACAATATCAGATGCATTGTAATTTTCTATGTGCCCTGTGATTGGCTGGCAACCAGGCCGAGGTAATCCGTGTATCAATCAACTAGGACAAGGGCTATAGAAAATGGATGGAGGGTTGTTCTTTCGTATTCAAGCAGAGTTCAGAAATGTTTATTGTTACAAGCCAACTGTTTGAGGAACCCCCAAGATAACATGATAAATGATCAAAGAAGGATTCATTTCCATTTTGAATGCATATGCAGTTCATGACTAAATGTGTCTAATTTCCACCGAGAGTACGCTCACAATCACACTTTTTATTCTCATTGTCATGGTAATACACACACACACACACACACACATATATATATATATTTATATATACATATTTTTTATTTATTTATTTATTTATTTTTTACAAATGTTGGCTCACTGAGAGTAGTGATTTACGAGGCTAAAGCGCAGCTGGCATCTGCATGTTGCATGGCCAGATGTACTGAAGCTGCCAGTGGTCGGACAGATCGTTAAGGACACTTCTTGCATGCCTGCTGACCTTTTAATATTTCCACCTGAGATCCCGCATGTTTGCATTTTTTTGGCGGCGCTCGAGCCGCAGACTGCCTACAACCATAACCCCCCCCCCCCCCGTGATGGATCAGTTCTCTTACACAATGAAATGAGGCTTAAGTGTTTGATTGATTTCTCATTTAGTTCTCCAACCCAACGGTGGCGAATGATAGTCCCGGGGGGGGGGGGGGGGGGGGCATGTTCATGGCCTGGGAGGGTCGGCGGCCTCATCATGTAGAGTGGGGGTTTGTGTCATATTTTTTCCAGCTGAAATCACTCGATTGTGGATCAATGTGGGCCTCTGTAATTTATTACAGCTTTCCAACGCCATGTATGTAAAGCTTCAATAATAGTGATTGGTCTTAAACAGGCTACTGTACACACATACCGATTTTTAACATCTTAACTGATTTGAAAAACGGACACCACACATGATTAAAAAAAATAAATCACCATGTACGTTCTTACTGCTCTCAAAGTGTGTGGTGTACTCGGCACACCAAAATGTGTGTTGTAGTATCAAGACTGACCTGTGAGAGGCAGCGTGGCATCAAGGTGAAGAAAGTCAAGAAGTAGAAGAAGAAATAGAAGAAGCTAGGCTAACTGTTAGCTTATCTGGTAACTACTGTGCGGTTGCAAACGCTTCTACTTGCCATTCTTATTCTGGTGAATGACTTTGAAGAAATCGCCCGTGATCCCATGTGATCTAACATAAACGAAGAACTTTAACTACCGGAAATGTTGTGCTGATTTTCCTGAGTAAAGTTCCGAAGGCACCATAGACCGGAGTGTTGTAGAATGATGTCATTAAAAAGGACTATCAATGAAAAATATTTCTTGCCGACTGGTGAACCCATTTTTATACAAACAGGGCAGGAAAAGTTTTTTCTTTAATTATTATTTTGTTTTATGTATGGCCACTTCCTTGTTTCTCAGTCAGGACACTTCTTTGATTGGCTTGAATGTCACAATACGGTAATTATCACGATATTGTGGAGAAGTTGGCGACATAAAAAAAGGTCACAATATTGTAAAAAGAATAGCTCATACTAATGCATGCACACATCGACTCGGTTCACAAGCATATTACGTTCCCCTTCATCTGACCATTAGCGTGGATTTTAAACATAGAAGGGCCAAACATGCCTTGTGAAAATTAACAATTAAAAATTAGCCACCAGAAGGTGCTAGAACTGCACAAATGAAAATGTTAACAGATATGCTGCTTTTAATATCGTGACATGACGATGACGTTATTGTGGCAGTTTTAATATCGTGATATCACGATATGGCCGTTATCGTTACATCCCTACCTTCCGTTCACGTCACAATTAATGGAGTCAAAGGACAAAACCACACCAAAGGATGCAACAGTCGTTAAAACCCAGGTATATACGTACGATGGTTCATTACAATAATCCTAAATTGTGGATCAGATCATGATGTTAATATCTATAAATAAAAGCTGACTTCAGAAATCTAACTTGGTTGAATGTTCGCTTTGAGACAAAATTTGAGTTATGAGCAGACGTCAGATAGGCCGCCACTTGAGTGAAGTTGAAAAAAGAAGAGCGACACTCACTGATGCATTTTCAGCCATTTGTGCAAAGATATAGACAGTCAAACACACAAATACAAAATGAGAAAGCTCATTTTGTAGCTACAGTGGACCAAACTCACATCCTGACATCACTCACTAGACCACACACCCCTTAAAGGCACACATCCAACACTAAAGTTGTTTTTGTGACTAAATTTGTTCCAAACTACAGTAATGCATAAAATCAGTTCATTTCTTTATATTCTGTTTTGGGGATGCTGGAACTAATTAATGGTATTTGAGTTATTTTCCATGACTAGCATTGATTGTACAGCATAGATAAGTAAATTGACTTACAAGCTTGGTCAAGCAAATACATCAAAATCGTAAGTAAACCATAACATAGTGAATCATTCTTCAAACTGCATATGGCATGCAAGTCATTGGATTGACCCTGTCTCCTCAAGCTTTTTAAAATATTTTCAAGAGTTATACGAAAGTTAAGAATTACTGAAAGCCAAGAGGTTGAGGCCCTTCCAAAAGTGCCTGACAAACCAGACCGTCTCCACTGGGAGCATGTCACTGCGTATAACAAAAGGGCACTAATGGAGGCTCTTCCCGAATTCTAATTGCAGCAAGAGGTCATTGCGAGTCTTCTTGAGGCCATTTTCGTATTGACCCGACAAGATAACTTGGAAGCATGGACAACACAATGTATTTTTGATGAGGTGAGCGCAAAGCAGCCATTAGGCAAGCCCATCGCTCATTGGCAGTGATGAAAAAAAAAGCAATGACTGCGCTGACATTTCACCCCAGCTCCTTCAAGCACCTCGGGTCACTTTTAATATCTTCCGGCTTGGATAAAGAACAAACCCTAAAGGTCTGAAGAAGTGTTAATGATGAGACTATTTTTTCGATTTTACTTTGGCGACGATTTTTGGCTTAATAAAATGCAGTTGAACTTCAGTTTTTATGTGACCTAATTTTCAGTTTTCCATATTTTTTTCCCCCGTCTAAATCTGAAGACTACCTCTCTTTCTGCCCTGCATCGCTCAGGCAACATCTGCGTAAAATCATGCCAAAATTCAGACCTTCAAAATAAAAGCATTCAGGATAAACAATCAACAACTACACACAATTGAGAAGATTCTTAACTCATTCACTCCCAGCCATTTTCACTAAAGCAACCCCCTTCGCTCCTGGCTGTTTTACTGGATTTAGACAGATTTTGCAAGATCCACAGAATATTATATTCTATTGCTATAAAAACATGGAACCTACCAAAAGAAAGATTAAAGTCTCTTCTTTCATCAGGAAAATAAGTATATTTCTATCTGTTTCTGTTTTGCAACAATTAGCATTAGCATACAGCTAAGTCTCATCATTATTCACAAACCTGTGAAAAGAGCTCGGAGAAACATGACCCTGGCTGATCTCTTATACTCTGCTGCCACATGCTGGCCGTTTTTTGTAATAAATACTACTAAAAAAAAAAAAATAAATAAACTACCATTGCTTTAAGCGACGCGACTTCTTGAGGTCAGAAGTTGCATCAAAGACTTCTCTATGCGCTAGCATAAACAACTAAACAAACAAACAAACAAATGACGTATAAGTGAAGGACAAAGTATTATAAAAACGTATTTATACATTTTTGGGTTTGAATGAGTTAACAATCAATTAAAGGACTGTTATGCCGGTATTTAAAGAGGGCTTGAGTGATTTCAACGATTTGGCAGTTCGAAGCCGTTGAGAATTTGTATGCCACTTTAGAGGAGTTTTTGTTGTTTTTAACATTTGTTCAAACTCAAGGGTATCCACCAGTAATTGTGACTCCAAAAAGAGCAGATGGGAAATCAGGGTTCTTGAAGACACGATTAATCAACAATTCCACATGATTGCAGTAATTCTTAATGATTAATTAATAGAATTGTTGTGCTCATGCCTCACGCGCAGGTCTCCTTTTGTTGCCAAGCATTACGGTGGTTCAAACTCAAAATGTTTATTTGACTTTGGAGACATAATATTTCCCAAAATATTGGTTGAGCTCCAATTTGTTTAAACTCGGGGTGATTCATTTTACGGATTCAGCTGTAATTGTGACTATTACAGCACTTCCTGGAAGCGACAGATGGGAAATTGGGTGTCCAACTATATGACTACATACCACTTATCGCATCCATTCACCAAGCATTTGCACTACTTTTTCATTTGTATGACCACATGGTGCAGTGGTTTGTAGCCCGTGTTTTTAAAGTGTATTCTGGGATAAATATCCAGCTACTATATCATCCCAAATCAAAACGGGTTGAAGATGTAGGGTAATGAAATGGCCACAGGGCCTCAATGACTAACATCCTGCTCAACACTGAAGGCTGTAGGCTCCCTATCTCGTACGCTCGTGTGATATATCACCACAACCAATCCCCCGCTGAATTGCTCCATCTGTACTTTTTCATATGGAAGCCGTGGTGGCGGCTCATTAAAAGTGTGTCACGGCCAATGTGGAAAACACTCACGGCACACCACGAGAGAGTCGCGATGAAGCTCCTGTGTCCGTCGCGACGGATAAGTGTCATGTTGCGTGACGTGGCTTTTAATGTGAGTTACTGCATGTCAACTTTTGGAGGGTCAGACATAGGTTAGCAAATAAATACATTGGTCTCTTCAAAGTCAAAGACCCGGAAGCTCTTTCAATGTAAGAGTTCTTGAGAAAAATAAGGTTTAATTGTCATCTGGATTGAACTGTCAAAATGTGTGATTCGCTTTGCAATATCTAATTTTAGCTGACATCAAAAGATTACTGCATTATTTGACTTTTGATTCTTTCTTCTTTTTTGCGTGTGGCTTTTTTGGCCGACTCTTTTTCATATGACCACAACTCCGACATTGTTGTCGGATGTTGTGAGAGAAGTTGCTATTAAAGATAGCGTGTGTATTATTTAGCACCATATAGTGGTGAACTTAAATGTATTTTAAAAATCCAATATTAATTCCAATAGTATGCAAATAGTATTTTCTTCTTTTTTTTCCTGGAGAGCTCAGTATTGTTCATTCGGTCATCATCATTGCTCTCTCTCTTTTTTTTCTTTTTTTTGTATGTGGGTGAGTATATGTATGTGCGTGCGTGTGAGTGTGTGTGTGTATTCATTAGTTCACCTAAAACCTATTAAAAAATCCCATACCGTTCACCTAAACCGAACACTTCCAGCCAGAGTCGTGAGGCAAATAGTATTTTCTATCACATCAACCTACGTTTTTTATACAATCGTAGGTCTAATAATGGCTAATTATATTGCTTCGAAGAGGCTAACATGTTTGACCACCGTCTTTCTGCTACAGATACTTGAACTTTGTAAACGTAGTTAGCCTCTGGTGGTGCTTTCCGCTAATATTGGATACAATGGGTTGACCGCCGCTTACCTTTCACAGCTGGGGCCTGCAGGTGATCTGAGTTCTGTAATTCGGGCTCCCGCCGCTTGTCTCCCTCTGCTTTGCTCTTGCTATCTTTTCCCGCTAGCCACTCGTTAGCAGCTCTAGCTAGTTCTTGCTAGCCACTATTGCTCGCCGCTTCCTGCTTGCTACGCTGCTCACTCGCTTGACCACTCCAAATAATAATTGGTAGTGAAGACATTTAACATTTTCAATTTATATTTTTACTGTTTAGGAATTTACTTATAAACATATATTGGAATATAACTGTATTGTAATGAATATAACTGTGATGATGTTGTTGTGAAGTATATTGGAACTTTTTCACTCCCTGCCAGCTGGTGAGATAGGAATGTGATGGGAGTAAAATTCTCAAGTTCTCATGTAGATAACACTGTTGGGCTGAGGGAGTCTAGGTCTAATGGCATTACCTGTCTAATCATATATTTCCGGCTTGGACGGGGAACTGGAGTAAACATGTCAGTAAATCACTTGTCTGTCTATTATAATTACTAACCCTTTGTCCAGCCTCAGAGGAGGAGTATGCTTTTTTCATCTATAAAACGACTGTGTGTTTTCATATTGACACTCTCGAGGCTTAACATCAAATTTCGAATGTAAGCATTTTCTCTGGTGTCTTTTAGAAGCTTCTAAAATAAACTCTTTGCAAAGAAGGCTTTTTCATCAGATCTCTTATCCAATTATTTTGAACACGCAAAGATTACACTTAATATAGTGATCAACTAATACCTTCAGTAGTGATTGTGGTAGCCTTGCGAAGTGTGGTTTAAAAATATCCATCCATCCATTTTCTTAACCGCTTAGTCCTACTAGGGGCACTGGAGTCTATCCCCGCCGACTCACCCTGAACTAGTTGCCAGCCAATCGCTGGGGGAAAAAAAAATTGGTAGTAATTGTGGTAGACTTGCGAAGTGTGGTTTAAAAAATAATTGCATTCTATTACTTCACTACTAGATGGCACTAAATAATGCACACTGTCACTTTAAGACTATAACGGTACAACCAACAATTGTGACAAATGACACATGAAATGACATATGAAAACCAATGTGTAGCTGTTCTGGCCATAACTGCTCACAAACCTAACGCACAGTCTTTCGCTCAATAAAGCTAGCAAGATTATTTTGTAAAGTAAAAAAACTAAACAAAAAGAGAGCAATGTCGGACCAATTAATCGTCCGGCCACAATCAAAGCATATAGGGCCTAAATTCGTCATTTCACAACGTGTACACAAATTTGCTCTGGATGTCATTATTTTACATGCAATTTAAAGTTAGTTTGTTTTAAAAATAAACATAGACCAACATAAATCAAACACAAACGTGCTGAATAAGAGACACATTCAACTACACATATGAAAAGGATTAACGTCCTTATAACTTCATTAACGGCACCACACAATGCATTCTGTGAAGAATGCAGAATAGGTAGAAATAACACGCCCGGGACTCATGTGGGCAAAGTGTTGCCGTGTTTCATTTGCATTCATGTTATTTTTTGGGACAATATATTGCACCACAATTTAGGACTGGCCCGCAAATAGCAAAAATCTGTGTATAATTGACAGCATGGGTGCCAGCCGATTTAAGCATTTTTTGACTGATCTTTCAAGGTTCACAGAAAATTATGTGTTTGGACTATGGAAACACACATACTACCAAATGAAAGATTGGACTCTCATCTTTCATCAGAAAAAAGTTTGTTTCTACCGTATTCCGTTTTTCAGTAATCAACAATAGAAAATGGTTAGTTTCATCTCTGTTTTGAAAAAAAAACGTCTTTTAACGTCTTTGGCACTCCTCCATAGGATTTTACTAAACGTTATTTAACGTTTTTGGCAGTCAAAGAGTTAAATTATATACAATGATTTTACCAATCTGGTAATATATTTTCCTCCATGTGGCCCCTGAGCTAATATGAGTTTGACACCCCTGCCTTAGAGTCTTACTGCCAAAACAGTTTGACCCATGTGTTTTGAACATGACATGTGACATAAAGGATTGCGTTTTAAATTTGGAGGTGTAATAACAGAGCGAATAGGAATGGCAGCATCAACATACAGTATTCCCATTAATCCACTGACTGATGCTGTTAATTTGTTTGTTTTTTCAAAGGACTGAAAATCCATGTTTGTGTTCTGTTTAATTCAAACTCTTGCTGGCAGATTTATTTTGTTGAATTTATTGAGTCATTAGCCTTGATTATACTTCTGCAATGAGCCGCAGAGAAATGTGGAAAGCAGACGATGGCGTCATATTGAAATATAGGCCGTGATAATGTACAGTACGTGATGTCAAAGCTTTGATCTAAAGCATGAAGAAGGGATGGAATCGCAGAAAAATTCAAAGATGTAAAGGGATAGGAAATATATTCAATAGAAGGCCATTCATGTATAAATTATTCAGCTTGGCTATAAAATTAAAATCGGGTGAGCTCTGTTGTTATCGTGCAATAAACACAATTTCCCCTCTATGATAAAGTGATTGGTCGCTTCAGTATTCAGTTTTTACAGGTCACACAATCAGCGATAAATACCCGCATATACAGCAAACCATTTGTCGTCGTTGGCTGAATCCCGCAACTGAAAGGATGCGGTAATATCAAAACATCCCAAGCAATTACATTTAAACGGAACTCCCACGCACACTGTAATTTACAGGCGCATCCATCATCTTCAGTCCGCTAAACAAAACGCATCGCAACTAGTAACCAGCTCAGAATTTACATTAGCGGCGACACGTTGCATATCTTCTAAAGTGGAACCACCTCTGAAGCCTCTTTTACACCACAAAATGGCTGCATCACAACTGTAATACAGTAATCACCTTATTTTATATTTGTGCAAAAGCATTGTAAGAATAAAACTGGTATATTACAATCAATGTAAAAGAAAGTTGAAAACAAAATGAAAAGAACAATAATGGAAGGATTAAGTGGAAAAAATGGAAAGAACTTCAAATACGTCTCATAGCTCCCTGGAGAGCTTTCACATGTCAGAATCTACTGGAATGCTAATTGCTTTTCCACATAACATACAAACATCTTTAATATTCATTTCTACAACTGTTTAAAGGCTTCCATGCCTGCAGATACGATGGCATCCAGTGCACATAACAACGGAGTGCAGAATCTATGTACCTGAATCACCACGTGCGCCACACCTGGTTTACTCTACTTTTGTCAGGTACTGTCTGTAATACGTCGTCGGTCCACCCAGCGAGGTGTAGCGTAGTCTATTAAATTCCAAATTACGGTAAACTAGACTTGCCCTGGCACAAAGACGTGTCACTTTTTACGCTGAGCGCATGAGCGCCTGTGTACGAAAAACGGGCCCTGCAAGTTTATTACCAGATTGACTAATTTGTTCTCAGCACTGTGGATATTTTCCTTAACACAGATGTCGTCCCTCTCCTCTAAGGTTACTAACTCATTTTCTCCCCAAAACGTATAAATTTGTTTTATTTTAAATGTTTTAAGTGTCCCAAAGATGTATTTATACGTTTTTTTAATGCTAGAGCATACGGAAGGCTTTGATGCAGCCTCTCAACTACAAAGAACGGTTGACAAAATGGTAGTTATTACACAAACGTCCAGCAGGTGGCAGCAGAGCAAAAGAGATCAACCGAGGCCTTGTTGAGATTTGTGAATAATGATGAAACTTAGCTATATTCTAATGCTAATTGCTGCAAAACAGAAACGGATGGAAATGTACTTTTTTTCCTGATGAAAGAAGAGACTCTAATCTTTATTTTAGTAAGTTCCATGTTTTTATAGCAATAGAACAGAATATTCTGTGGGCCTTGCAAAATCAGTCAAAATGCTACGAACCACAGTGGAATTAGGAAGGACATTATCGCGCAGTTATAACTACTGTCACTACTTCTGTAAATAATGGCACGAGGACCCCCCTTAGCTGTTCAACAATGTGCCTGACGTTAAACAACGCACGCAAGGAGCGCTTAATAGTCTAACAAAGTGCCCAATGTAAAATACACAAATTCAGCACTGAACTAAAGATAGCATTAACATAGCATTTATCATCCACTGATGCCATCACACAACAACAAAAAATGTAAGGCATTTTAATTGTTGAAATACTGTGCTGTAAAAAAAAAACATAAATATAAATTAAAATAGGAATTTTCTGTTTTTGGAGCTTGGGAACGAATTAATTGCATTTACATTATTTCCTATGGGAAAAAAATGTTTCGGAGGTTGAACAATTCAGACTTTGAACACTTCGCAGGAACGACTCCGAGGTACCACTGTGTGTCTAAAAGCGGAATTTTTTGGTGACCCAGAAGTGACTGCCTAATGTTACACTTCATGTCCGTGCAAGAATGTCATTGATAACCAGTCCAGTGACAGAAAATTGCTGGATCAACTCTGTGCCCCCCATTCCTGAACAAACTTGCTTTTACAGCACGTGTAAAAGAGTCTCTCAAATTATGTGAGGGTTCAAATTTCAACACAGATTATAAAACATAATCCATCACAACATTTAATCCCATGGTGTTTTTGTACTTTTAACATGCACTTGTAGTTTGACACGCATCTCTGTTTAATCACCAACTTCCAATCTCTTTTCACTTTCCCTTCCTCTTTACTTTGCTCAGGATGTCCTCTAAATTTTGCCCCCCAGCCCCCCCCCCCACCCTCCACCCTCTTCAACCTCTCTAAGAAGCTAGAGTACCTTTAAGTGTGCCGTTTGCCAAGCCCTATAAACAAGCGTAATAGAATTGCAGCGGGGTTGAGCCGCGACAGCTAACTGCATCTCCCATCGCCTTCCCCCCCCAGCCGAGCACTAACAAGCGCAGCAGCATCTTTGTGAATCCATAACGAGTCGCACCAATATGGGTCATCTCTGCTGTGTCTCTACACACCTCCTTTCCACTTATTTTTTTTTTTATCTTGATGCAATTCAGATTTTGGACAGCGCGCACCACATTCTATTACTGACCTACAGTGGTGACTTCAGGATGGTGAATATAGGCTACACCAGGAAGGGGAAAAAAAAGTCTGAAAATGAGATTACATGTCAGGGTGCTCTGACACTACCACTCTTCAGTCTATTTAATTAATAGGGAGTGTTATATAAACAGGGTAATTGAACTTGGGTGTAGCCCAAACCAACAAGTATGGTTACAAGCAAACTAGCCGCATTTTGATTATGATAAGGAAATAATCCGGGTTTAACACCTAAATGGCATTATGGTGATGAAACTACAGGTACTACACAGATGAAACCAACTACAGTAGTTTCTGGTCTATAAGGCGCACCTGACTAAGTGACTATAAGCTGCGCTAGCTAAATTTGGGGAATACTCGAGTTTGTTACGCAAATAAGCCGCACCCGACTGTATGATGGCTGACGCTGACATGGATTCTGGGTGCCTTTTAAACAAAAAAATCTGTAGCGCTCAACTGGCCCAATATAATTTCATTCTGGGTAAGGACTTTTTGTTACTTTTGCGGTCATCATTTGGGCATTTCTGGCTGTATTCCAGTTAATACCCAAAGTTCTGCCTGTGTATAATGTATATTTTGTTCATGTTATAATAGGCTAAGGCTAAATTGTCATGCTGAATATTGACTGTTTATATTCAGCTACAGTAATGTCTGGACTATAAGGGGCACCAGACTATAAGCCGTGCTAGCTAAATTTGGGGAATACTTTGTTATACATAAGCTGCACCCGACTGTAAGCCGCAGGTGTTTTAATGTTACCGCACCGGGTTCCCGCTACTTTCTTTTCCATAATGAGGGTGCAAATGGCCTCACTCTTGTTCTGTCTCTCCTACTGTATTTGGGCTCACTTGGTTTGTTTTGCTGTGGCTGACGCTCCTGCGCTTCCTTTATAGTGTGCCTCTTGTGATCTGATGGATAAAATGCACCTTTGTATTAGCCGCAGGGTCGAATGCACGTGAAAAAAGTAGCGGCTTATAGTCCAGAAATTACTGCACTTTGCTAGGTAAGTAGATTTAGCGTCTATGTAGCGACTTACTGCTGAGCAGCCAGGACGGAGACTTCCCCCGACAGTCCAAGCTAAGACAAATTCTTGGCCTTTATGGTTCGAGAACCATAATGGTGAGCACTAGTGCCTCACAAGCATTTTATAGTTCAACTCTTTGTTGGGTCATGTTGTCATCATGCCTCTGGGCACTCAGAACAAAGTATACAGTATGCCTATATGTACGTCTTTTTCATTTTCAATTTTACGTTCTGAATTTTGTTTTGTAAACTTTTATCATTTTCATTTTTATGTAATGTTTGGGAGTAACACTAATCACGACTGATTGCCATTTTGTGCGATTCAACATTGATGTTATTTTAGCTTTTTACACAAATGTTAGCTGCTAAACTGGCCTCATCAGTGGGGTTTCCATCCAATTGTTTCAAATTTTTTAAACAAATTTACTGAAAATGTGCAAAACGGACTTGCGACTTATGCTCGTTATCATCTGTTCTTCTTTTGCGAATATTGAGAGGGGATTCCATCGCTATTAGGTGGCGGTATACACCATAGAGATGGGATCCATCAGTAATTTAAAGGAAGAAGAAGAAGACCAGGAAGCGACTGCACAGTGCGATTGTCATGTTTGGGTTCTGTTTTTCCTTGTGGGTCTCCTTGGTCAAGTGTAATCCTGCAATTCCTCGTGTCAACCAATCAGTGCCCTCAGCCACTTGTGTCTTGCCCCAGGTGTGTTTTGTTGTGTCATTAGCGTGTGTGTATTTAGTCTCCTGTCTCCCCTTTTTCTGTGTCGGTTCATTGTCTTTTTGCTCCTGTCATGCTGCCAGTTTTTTGCCTTGTTGTCCTCCCCATGTTTTGTTTTACTGCCATTTTGAGTTCGCTTTTGTTTTGAATAAGTAAATTCCTTTTTTGTACATCACCTCTGCCTCCCTGCCCTGATTCCCTGCGTTTGGGTCCTCCACCAAACTTTACCCCTTTGACAGTGATGACGTCGTATGAGTTTCCTTTTGAAATTCTTAATAAAGCGTAGCGTTGTTTTTTTTCAGTTTTCCATCTAAAATTGCGTTAATATTCACTTCTTTAATTAAAAAAGATTTCTGTTTCGTCATCCCCCCAAACATACTTTTACTTTATCGTCCGCCATTGCTTTGTGACTACAAACGTACGTGTAACGTAATATCCGGTCAAAACGTGAAACGTGTACCCGGTCTTGTTTCCATAGCCAAAATTTGCATTTTCCTTTTTTTGATACGCTTCAAACGCCCTTTTTTTTTTTTTTGATTTCTAGCATTTCCATTCTTTTTTATTTTCTCATTTCTTGAAAAATGGGTGGATGGAAACCTCACTATTGAGTTGGAACAAAAAGTTTGGGTAGATATTTTTTTCCTGATGCAGTCACCTATGAACTTGTGAATAAATAGTATAAATCAGAGAGAGAGAGAGAGAGAGAGGACCAAAGTCCAAAAGAAAGAAAGATGACCAAAGTCCCCTATGTTGACTTCCCAGGAGGGTAAGATTAACACATTTTCATTCAGGCCTCGGTTGTAACTTTTAGGACTTCACTGTGTACAAATAACCCCAGGAGTTACGTGGAAAAATGGTGACTTACAATTGAAGTATCTCTGAGTGCACTGACTGGTGTCCTCGTGTCCACTCAGCCTCATCCTTAAGAATCCCAGAATGTCATCAACGCAAATGAATAACTCACAATTTAATTCTTTGTTGTCGAGTGACAGCTTTTACTGTGGCTTTTTAGAGAAGATTCCCGTCCAGCGAAGAGGCACTGATATTGGCATAAAAGACCGTGTGGCAGACGGCATTGTAATGTCCATTATGCAAATAGCACATGAGACCAATTCATTAAAAACATGACATCAAGTGGACAGGAGGAGGATCTTTCAAGCATTTGCATATCGTTTAATAAAAATGACTTAACATTCATTGAGATTGCATGATGGCACATTTGTTTCATTTCTGATTCATTAGAAAGACATTAAGAAAGGAAACCATTTAATGTTATCTGGCAAAGAATTGGTGTCAATGAAGCATTGTCAACCTCACGATCAGTGAGAACACTCAGATCCAGTCTGATGATGTTTTTTTTGGGGGGGTCAAACTCCTCAAGAGAAGTCGTTAGTGGTTTCACATATTTACGGAGGACTGGGGGGGGGTTGCGTGGGAGGGAGCTGAATTCTGGGCAAAGGAGAAAGATGGAGGATTGTTGGGACGAAAGTGCCAGTGGAAGTATAAAAATGTCCTGTGATCTGAGGCTGAATTATTCAGCTCGACCCTGATGCCACTCATTTCATCGCTTTGGGCAAAAGGTCTTGGCTCGGTCCTCCAGTTTGGAATCTTGAGGAAATGTTTGGGCGTCTTGATTAAATTTCCTTCCTCGATCACAGAGAGAATTAACAATGAATTTATCCATTTTTATTTTAATATTATTTTTGTATATTTTTTATATATTTTTTTATGAACAAACTATAAGTAATATCTGTATATTGCTTATTTTGGTGTAGACAAAGGCTTGCCTGCCAAGTTTTGACAGATTCATCTCAGAGAATAGCATAAAAGCTTTAAAAAAAAAAAAAAAACGTTTTACTTTGCCAAACAGATAAATACATAGCAAAAACTCCAAAAGGAAAATCATCAAAATGTATCACTAAATGCAGTTAAGTGTCAGGCGTGGTTTTGGTAAAAAGTGCATTTTCCTTGCTCTGATCAATATCGACACATGGAGAGAGTGCTTGGGGGCCATTATTTCCGCCCACCGCTTGTCACTGACTCATCACGCTCTTTCAACATGTGTCAAGGTAGCCAGCAGTCTCCATCCTTTCTTGCTCCACTAGAGACAGTCAGCCATGTCCAGCGGAGGGATAAATAAATTCTAGAGACAAAGTACGTTATGCCAGCTTAAAATGAGGACTTCATTCGAGGGAATGGGGGTAGTCTTAAATGGCCGGGAAACATGAACCTGGATTGGATGGCTGCGTAGGTGAAGATGGCGTTCAAGTATAATTAAAAAAAAGAACACCACAAGCACACACTTGTGTTTGTATGCTTTATGTGTGTATAAATATCACACATGTAGGCGCGATAACCACATTATCATGAATAAATTATGCTTCCCATGTATAGTAGCAAGGCATCTAAATTTGCCTCAAGATAATACGCATACATGAATGTAACACGAGACTTGTTTTTGCTTTGTCTTTTACAATGCGACCACAATACTGTAAATGTTTTTGTTTTTCACAACCAGTGCCCACCTGCAATTCTGTCGAATTGGTGCAGTACAATAAGACTATGTTGATAAAATATTGCGATGTAAAATTGAGCTACATATAGCTATTAAGACCCCGCCTTTTCCCTCAATTAAGGAATGTGACAAAAGGCCTGGCTTGTTATGCAAATTAGCCTCATTGTTAATGCTGAGTACAATCTTGGTATCGCAATAATAGGCAGACAGTCATAACAATAATAAACAAATTCAATTTAAAAATGGAGCAGTCTTCATTTGTGAAGTAAACAACTCCCTGCTTTTCTATGCGACAGTGGTCCTTGCTAGGTCTCGTATACAAATTAGCATTTGTACTTTTGTATGCATATCTTTATAACAAGTTAAAATTAGGTTGATGTAATATAAAAACGAGCTGTGTTTATTTTTTATTTTATTTTTTATTTCTTTATTTTATTTTAAAGCAACCACATACGTATGATCGACACCTTATGTGCCTTGTCTCTTATGCAAATTAACCTCGTGGTTACTAGATCTGCACACACACAGGTTCAGGTTGCTCAGTTCAATACGGGTAGGTTGATAATAAATCAACATCAATGATAAAAGATTAAAAAATTGTTGACACATTTAACTAATTTACTCCCAGCCATTTTCACCAAACCAACCCCCTTTCGCTCCCGGCTGTTGTACTGGGTTTTGACTGATTTTGCAGGGATAAATCTGCTAAAACCAGTGGGGAAAAGAGCTTGTTGCAACATGGCCCTGGTTGATCTCGTATACTCTGCTGCCACCTGCTGGCCATTTTTGTAATAACTACCATTGCTTCAAGCGTTCTCTTCAGTTCAGAGGCTGTATGAAAGCCTTTTGCAAGCTCTAGCATATAAAAACAACAACATATAAATATGTTTTTGGGACCATGGTAATGTTTAAAATAAAACGTATTTATACGTTTTTGGGAGAAAATTTAAAGTTAAAGAATAAAAATAAAAAAGTTAAAGAACAGAACATCAAATTTACTTGGTCTCATATAAATTAGTTTTGTATACATAAAAATCCAAGAATATAACAGTCGATCAGAGGCCGACAATAATAATTGTTTTTTTTAAAGCAATGGGTCATTTATGAAGTGTTTTTCCACAATTAAGGAATGTGAAAAGTATTTGCTTTGTTGACATTTTCTCGCGAGTCATGAAAGGGTAAAAAGTACTTTTACTTGGGTTACGTTATTTGACGTTAAAAACGTTGAAGAATGCCTCTTTTTAAACGAAGGGAAAAAATGGACTAAAATTGGAAATCAGATTCTGTTTAACAAACTCGAGTGTAACCTTTTGCGACATATTTTTTTCTTTCATTAGCATGCCTGTACCCATAGCTTCTTCTTTAAAAAGGACAACATCATTATTTCAAATTACTTTTGCACACTCCCGTACATCCGGGAACCCATTTTGAGAACCACTGTTTGCAGAGAACACAATTTCCTTTTTTTTTTTTTTCTTTTCTTTTTTTTTTCTTTTTCAGGAAAGCTCAGTATTGTTCATTCGATTTGACACCATCATTGCTCTCCTTTTTTTTAAAAAACAAACAAACAAACAAATCAATTAAAAAAAATTTCATAAATGTTTTTTTTTTTTTTTTAAATATATATACATATATATATACATATACACACATATATATATATATATATATATATTTTTTTTTTTGTATGTGGGTGAGTATGTGTATGTGCGTGCGTGCGTGCGAGCGTGTGTGTGTGTATTCATCAGTTCACCTAAAGCCCATTAAAAAAAATCCCATACTAATAATATAATATAATAATAAATTGCCAAATGCAGAAACATCAATGTAAGTTATCACGATGTAGTGGCTCTCGCTAACAGACAGAATTAAGTAACCGGAATTAGGTTAAAAAATTCTATATACGTAGACCATGTTTCTATAAATTTTGATATTTGGTTTTTATTTGAGGCAGATATTTTTTCCATTAAAATGTGATTTATGAGGAGGTTAGAGAACACAATTTCCATGACTTTATCTAGTTCTCTTGTTCTCTATGGGAGAGAAATTGGTGTGATGAATTGAGAAACCAGGATAAAATCATGCGCTGACACAAATTACAATTTTTACAAAAGGAATCACCAACAATACAAATTTACTCTTTTTTTCTTTTTTTTTGCCTTTCAACCTGTGTGTCATGTTAGTAAAAATAGACAAAAACATCAGCATTACCCCCAAGTCTCTGTTTTGCACTGGACAGGCTGTTGTGATGTTGCAGCTTGATGTGGCGGCGGTGAAGTGTCCTCATTGACAGGCATAACAAAAGAAAATGCACATTTGTGGCGTACGTCTGAGACTACAGGTGAGGAGTCAGCAGGGGAATTGGCAATTTGGGGGATGGGGTGGAAGTCAAACATTGGTTCATTTACATAGCCACAAAGTTACACAAAGGTTGTCGGAGATGCCTTTAACGCACTTTGAAGAACTGCACGGCAGGCAGTTTTTATGAAAGCGAGCTTTCATGCCATTCTTTGCAGGCAAGCGTAACATCTGCTACGTCTCGCTCGCTCTTCGTCACATGTCGGCAAAGCTAACAAGCTCCGCGGGTAGCCAAGAGTGCCTCACGGTGCGTGTTGTCTTTTTGAATGTGGTGTGTACAATACCTGAACGCACCGAGTAGACATGAGGGTCTCCCTGCGTGGTGCTAACGAGGGCGTAAATAATGCAAAGAATGATAAAGGTGCAAAGGAGCATGTAACGGAAAAGTGCTGACTGGGTAGAGTTGGCTGAAATGTATTTCTTTGGAAAAGTGGAGGGGATCTAGTGGTCTATAGGGGGAAGGCTTTTATTTATGTGATATGTTCACAAATCAGACCTGGACACAGACAGCAGAAAGCGTAGGAAAACTATTATTATAAATGATTGCTTCTGAAATGGAACTGTCTTTAATCATAAGGTATTTTAAAGAGAAATGTTACTATTTTAGTTAGATTTAGTCACGTTGCATATCTAGAAAAGTGCTATAGAATTTGGCAGCAGTAGTAGTGGTAGTAGTCATTGTTACGTAACCCCGCCTCCTTACAATCTTTTCAACACTCACACTTAATAGGCAGAGGTGGGCACTTCCGTCGACCCATCATTGACGGATGCCCACCTTACGACAAGTGCTTACTCATTTTTGGCAAGTGCTTTATAAAGCAAAGCCTAAAAAAAATACACAGACTCAGAATGACCGTCTGTACTGACCCAGACTGATGAAAGCAAACCTGCTCAGTGGTGATGAACAAATGAAGCTTCATGAAAGTTTCATGAAGCAGTTGTGATATTTTTTGTCTCCTCTAGATGGCACTGTCGGTTTAAAGATGCAGTGGAAATGTAATCAATTTCCCTTGCGCTGGCCTTTATATTTAAACCAAGCGCACCATCTACAGGAGTAAAAAAATATTGCAAGTGGTTCGTGAAGCTTAATTTTGGTGCTCAGTCCGTGCATGTATTTGCGGCTTTGCGTCATAAATCACTTGGCATTGATGGGCCGACGTAATGACGGAAGTGCTCATCTCTGCCATTTGGGCTGGATTAAGTGATTTATTTTTATTTTTTATATGTTGCGGGCCGCTAAAAAAACAGATGGTGGGCCACAAATGGCCCCGCGCTGCAGTTTGGACACCGCATGATTTTTTAATACTGTACCTCCTTTTTTTTTTTTTAACCACTCTCTACAATAATTTAATGTATTAATATATATGTGTCTCTATCTGACACTCTATATTGTGACCTACAAAAATAATATTTTTGTTTCACTTAAACAGTTACAACATGCTTTTTCTTGCGGAATTACAATTCAAGAATTGCAATTTATTATTATCATCAGTCAGCTGTATTTATTTAGTTGAAGTCCACATATAAATGAGATAGAAATACCTATGCACCCAATTATTACTTTTACTACAGTGTGTGCATGGCAACTGAACTCATCTTTCAAACTGAAATGTTTTCAATTTACAAAAAGATAACCTCACTGGTGGAAAAAAACAAACACACAAACAAACATTCAGTCATACGCAGCTGCTCTTATTCCAAGTCCAACCTCGTGTGACTGAAGTTTGCATTTTTAAATATAACTATGCTGCAGCACAAACATTAAGAAAGACTCATATTCTTTTCTGTGGGGAAGTCGAAGAAGAAGAAGAGGAGGAGGAAGGAAGAAAAAGTGAGGACAGAAGTGGTACAGAGTTCCATTATGCATGGTTGCTGCAGGCAGCCCGTGATGACTTGGAAGTGCATGAAGGCCACAGCTGCGAGGAATATCAATAGGGAGACAACAGTGTGATTGTTTGACAGTGCGCCGCTTTTTACGTGGGAGGCCGCGTTGTAGAGAAGTTGATTTCCGACGCCTAACGCACATGGGTACACTCCAACACACCTACGTCCGCGACACGATACAGCCCCAGTCTCATTCCTCACCCTTTATGAACCCTTTTGTGGCCAAACTCCCCCCCTGTAAAAACTACAGCCAGCACTAATAGTCGCCATCATCTGTCACTCAGTCCAGGCCTGTTGCATTGCTCAAATGCTGCCCGCAGCCCACATCTCATCCCCTGCAACCGCTCCCACCACCCACGCCTCCTGCCCAGCTGTCTCACTGAACGGCCAATGATGAGATGTGACAGCCAAGGACAGCCCAGCGCTCTAACAGCCTTGGAATTGAGTCACCATGCAAAGTAGCTGCAAAGCCACAAGGAAACAGACAAGTCCATCACTGTCTATATGCGTTCACACTTGCGTGTGGCAATAAACGCTTATGCGGGGAAAATATGTATTTGTTTTATGCGCCTCAATCAATGTATGATGGCTAGATTTAATGAAAGAGTCAAGTAGCAGGTTATGTTAATAATAATAATAATAATAATTTTTTTCACAATTTAAATCGGCTCCCATGTGTCTTAAAGGGGATATATGATGGAAAATATATTTTTCAATGGCTTGGATACAAAAAGTTGAGTCTCCACAGTGCTTGTCGACGCATCTATTGTGGAATGAAGCAGTCTAACCAACAAAATCTATTAACTGCCTGTTCTGGCTCCTAAAGCGCGACATAGGCCTATTGTTTATTTGTGGTTAAAGTTACATTCTATTGTGAAAAGTTAACTGGATGTTGTACGTGTTGTATTGTCTGTGTTCTGTGTGAAATGTATAGTCACAATGTTGTTGATTGTAAATTTGTATCAGAGAGATGATGAAGTATGCTAACTTGCGATTAGCATGCAGTTAGCAATTAGCATCCAAGCTAACGCGATTAGCACATTAGCTCATGAACGGCAAACCTTAGCACGCTAGCTTAGCCTATTGCTTACCATATCACAGCCAAGTAGAGCACAGTATTTTGTTGTTTTACACCTTTGAGAACCATCAACGGGTGTTATTAAAGAAGTTATCTGTCTAGCTAGCGGGGTCATAGCATGGGCAGAATACTGCCTATTTTTAAACATGGCTGTAAACAAGCTGTTCTGCAATGCAACATACGAAATAACTGCCCAAACATAGAAGTACTTTCCTGTAAAAGTCCTCCTTTTCTTCTTTGAGCTTCAAAATAAAGATCTTTACCAGTGAAGAAAGTGAATGATCTTCCACAGACACTGTTGTAACTGGCACAATGGGCACAAGTTGGGCTGTGTCGCCTTAGGTACAGTCTGGATCAAATCTTTTTGGGCAAAAAAACTGAAGAACCTTGACTTGCCATAGACATGTATAGCTATTGCATACAGTATATGTTTATGAGGCAGGGTAGCTAGTTGTCTGCTTCTGGGAAATGATGAATAGCGTGAAGGGTCTTGCAGAGGGACCCAAATGGATGTGACCCGTTAGCCCTGAATGGGATTTGAACCCGAGTCTCCTGTGTGTGAAGTCAACAACACAACCCACTTTCCAAAGGTTACAACAAGATTACGCCATTTCCAGTTCGTCAATTGACAAGACCGCATTAACAAAAACGTAACTAGTGATGTTTTGTTTTAGTCTCTAGCAGCTAACCACACTCATTGCTGTAAACTAACATGAAAAGTCAACACACACTTCCAAACAATTGAAAGGCAGGGACCCTCACAGCGAGTTTGCCGTTAAATGAGCGTGTACATTTCAGTGATACTCATTCAATTTAGAACCCCGCCTATGCAGAAGCATGATGGATTGGTGAAAAGATTAAACTTGCACTTAGATTTAAAAATGAAAAACAACAGGTCACAAATGTAATCAAGGGGAAAATCAGACCACAAACTGGGACAATTTAATGCAAGTCCCCAATAGGAGGTGACATAACAGACAATCTGACAGAGAACGCAGTAAATTAACCGGATAAGGACACAGACGTTTGTTTGTTTCCCCGTGTCCTAATGGGATTTGGCGTTGAATTTGCACTTGCTCAATATAGTGAGATTGTGTTACTTTTAAGCTGGCACACACTGGGATGCAGGGGAATTGATGATGCAGAGTTAAATGGCTAAATCCGCAAACATTTGCATATGCTTTCAGGACAATTTAAGCGGACGTTTTATGCGACACTTAATTGGAGCCATGCGGAATTTAAAGCGAGAAGGATAGAAATGCACATCGATGGAATAGTTGGAATTGAGGAGGGTGTGTGTGTGTGTGTGGGGGGGGGGGGGGGGGAGTAAATGCAAAGCATCCTCAGGCGACCCTCCACAGATGCCTATGCTGAGATATCTCCGAGGCTGGGATACTTCCAGACACGTTGCATGTTTGGAAGGAGTTCATAAACTTGGTGAGCTGACGGCAATTGCTAGCCCCGCGAGGCGAAAAAAACAAAAGCACGAGGGCCAGGGATGCTTGGCCTCGGTAGAGGCACCGAGACCTTAAGGGCTGAAACACCAAGCAGCAGACAATGATGTCCTTTAACCATCGCTATTCTCAAAGCCGATTAGAGTACGAGGGTAGGCCTAGGAGGACTAACTATATCATCCCTGTCCATGTGGAGACTGATTTTCTCAGACAGACCTCCAAACACAAAGTGGCAGAGCTCCGAGGGATGCTGCTAAAATTACACCTGGCGCGACACACTTTGGGCAACTTTGCGGCCGTATAGAGCGGTTACCCTTCGAGAGGCTTGCGACGGGGGGGGGATTGCTTTATTGCCTCGATCAATCAGTCCATATATTGACATGTAAAAATGGTTCCCAACAAAAGCGCAGGCAGTGTCGTTTTTGGGTCAAATTGTCGGCAGGAAACGACAAGTTATTTAAGTTCTTGTCACACAAAATGACAAATGTGCACAATCAAGAGAATCGCAACTGAGGTAATAGCCAAGTTTTATATTTGAGTGGGATGAACTCATTTTTCACTGACACCTCTACTTGAATGTCACTCACGGATATAGCCATCCTCAAACAAAAGGCGCATGTGGAAATACCCACAAATTCTTTCTGGCGGTTCATTTTGCCCAGCTAGCTGTAAATTCTTATGAGCGGATCCGTCTAACTGATTGTCTCGCTGTCTGTTTGTTTATCTCATTTGTCTGTTCAATGTACAGTATCCATCTGAAAATACCAAGTGAAATTTGAAAAAGTGAGGGGTATGAAATCCTTGGATTTTGTCTTCCTAAAGCTCATTTATGCTCCCCTATTTGAATGAAAATAGCTCATGTCCTTGTGGTTATACTTCCATTGTGTGGAAGTGAGCGCTTAGCAATTAATCAGCATACATTTCGTGAGAACAAAAATGACAAAGGTGGAAGTGGTAGTATTAACATTTAAAAAGAAGAAGCCAGAAATAGAAGCAATCACACCATAGAATGTCCGTTATGATTCCCCCCCCACTAATTTCAACACAATGCCGTTTACTTACCATCAGGAGAAGTGAAGCCACTGGCGGCCATCTTATGTTGCCACTGGATAAGCCCGCCTAATTTGAATTTCTTTGCTGTGTTTTCACATTATTTCCTTTGTCTTTGGCAAAAATGCCACCCTGTATGCGTATGGTTGTACCAATAAGTCTGGGAAAAGTGCTACATGCACATTTCATCGCTAAGAATATGAATTTAGGTTTTGGTAATATAACTCCGAGTGCTACTCAAAGGTTCGTGTGCATTATGCTGTCAGAATGATTGAAAGAGGCTAATTATTTGTCCTCTTTTGCGTGTTCCAAAAAACTTGAAGACAGATTTATTGTAAGAAAAAACACCTTGCAAGGATGATTTATTAAAACAGAGATCTCCGGACATCGGGACAACCCTGAACATCACGTAGCAGGTGGAATTTTCAGAGTGCCCATTGTGCCCCCTCCCTTGCGGAAGAGGGCTTCTTATAGTATCGTTTCGAAAGCAAAACGCCCCTTCTCCTCCTACCAAGAATGAGCAGAACAGATTGGCTCTCACTCAACATGTCACACAATATTACCCTCGTACACAGACTGCACCTGTTTTTCATTTTTAGACAAAATATACTCTCTGGGTACTTTTTCTCAAAACAATATCTCACAAACAAGTTGAACTAGATTTAGAGTGGCCGTGAGCGATGGCGCAAACAGAGTGTGTGTCTGTGTGCTCTCTCAAAGCAGATTCTGTTCTCAAGAACAAAAATGTGTGTGCGCAACACTGAGAAGGAATTTTAGACCAAACAATTTACCAGCTTAGGTTAAGGTGGAATTACACTGAGTTCAACACTATTTCACTTACTCTACACATCTATAAAACATTTCAACATGGTTAATATATGAAATAAAGAATTAAAATGTTAATAATGTCTAACATGATCAACAATCAAATTAAAGCAAACCCCATCAGGAAAAAATAGAACATAGAAACAGAAGTTTTTAGGAAAAGTGGCAACATAAGATGGTTAATGGTACTTCATTTATGTAGTGCTTTTCCACCTTACAAGGCCCTCAAAGCGCTTTACATTTGACTACTCAGTCACCTACCTCTTGCTCGAGGATACTTCAAAATGGTCACAATGGCACACGCCGCCCAAGATGGCTGCTCTCTGGCTTCAGCCACAAAAGGCCTAATGATAGTCCATTCATATATAAGTCCGTGTCCAAAGACCGAATTTGTCGGCGACGTGAAGTAACTCGACCATACGACCGCACGCCGTTGTCCAAATACTCACGTCATTCAAATCTGGCCTTTGTCTCCATGGAGACGAGCACTGAGCAAAGGCTCACTAGTAGTCTACATTGCTCCGCTCTTCTTTACGCCATTCTTCTTCTACACTTAAAACATAGAGGCACCCGAAGGCACCCCGCATTCGGACTTGGCAAAGTTACTTTAAAATGTAAGTAAGTTTTATGTATGTAATCTTATAAACAGAGCTGTTGTTACACCATGTACAGTATTTCTATGAGGCTTCACGTCGACAGACGTGGGAAAAGTACTGACGTTCTCTATTTGAGTAAAAGTACAGTTACTTGTGCAAAAAATAACTTTGGTAAAAGTAAAAGTACTCACTCAAATAATTACTCAAGTAAAGTACTGACTCTTAATTATACTTGACGAGTAGTAGTAAAAAGTATTTTACCGCATGTTTCCTTCTCAATTGAAAAGATATTAGCGAATGGAGCAGAAATTACACTCATATTTACGGGTTGTTATAATCTAGCCAATTGCACGTCATGTGATCGCGTATCGTAGAGCCAATCACAGGCAGGGATGTATGGGACCATGTGAAATGCTTCATATGATTGGCAGAGCCAGGATAAGTATTTTAATCGTTTTCATGCATTTAAAAACAAAAGTAACGACCTTGTTTTGAAAATTTATCAAGTAAAAAGTACATGTTAAAATGTAACGGATAAAAGTAAAAAGTAGTCTAAAAACTAAATACTCAGGAAAGTACTAAGTATTTGTAATTGGGTACTTCCCATCTCTGCTCGCCCGAAAGGTGGGAATCTGTCAATGACGGGCCGATACAACAACGGTTTTGACCAAGCTCTGCACTTAAGGACCGTCCAAAGTCGCCACAATTTAAGCAGTCCACGGAGGTTCCTTGAGGGAGTCGTAACCTTCGAAGGACCCAGTCTCCGAATTTGAACACAGCTATAGTAAAACCTTTATTGTGATCAAAAAGTCTTCCAACGGTTGGTTGACTCTTATCTTGTTGGGAAGTCTGTGTTTAAAGGAGGTATGGTATGTTTGTGTGAAAATATACGTTCATTGGTTGCTTAGCTACATGGTTTGAACAGGAGAACACGAATAATCTGGATTGAGTATGATGTCTTCGAACCGCAGCGAAAATACAAGTCAATTACATTCTCTCATGTGGAAGTAATTCAACAACTGTACTTGTCTGCAAGAAATGTTGGCTCTCTCTTGACATAACACAAGCCTCAATGCCCTCCAGCCATGTTGCCCATCCAGTTATTTCAAGCTCAGACAGGGATGATATACTTTCTATAAATTCTCACTGCGGGTCACTATACAACCAATTGTTACAGTAAATGACTAGTGGCCGGGTGCTGAGAGAAGGGTCAAAGTCAATAAGAACTGGGAAAAGGCATTGCTCGCCTGATAGCAGGGTAGTCGTCGTTGAGTAAAATTCCCTTAGACATATATTTGATCCTTGGCAAAGGTCCTATTAAAGTCAACATGCGTCCTTCACATTACAATAATCCCCGTACTTGCTTCCTTTCTAGTTTGTGGCAAAGTTCGCTTTAGTGCGTTCATCTCTTGTGAGAAATGATTTGCCTACTGACTGAAATCTATGTAATAGCAGTAATGTGAGGTACAGACGCTCCCCTACTTACGAACATTCGAGTTACGAACAACGGTACATACGAACATTTCTGCGCGTACAGTATGTCGAAAAATGTTCGGAAAGAGATGCTGTAAATTAGATTTTGTATTGCGCGTAGTGCTTCTTTCCGCCGCTAATACCGACGATTGGCGCTGTGAGAGCTCATTGGAGGCTGAGCAACGTGGCGAGGAGGAGGAGGAAGAAACGCCGGTCCCCATGAAGCAGGAAATAACTTTTGAAGCCGATTCCAGCGACGACGAAGAATCTCTCATGATATAAAATCCTCCTCTTCCTCCTCCTCCATCATCTCCTTAAGCATCAAGTACATCTTCCAAAAGTAAGTTAAACTTCATTTTATTTATCTTATTACGTTCATGTACATACTGTGTGTGTCTCTCGCTCTCTCTCTCTAACATACGTAGTACAGTACAGTACTGTACGTATTCTCTCTATTTTATTAAAAGTTTTTTTCAGTACAAACCAATGCAGGTTACTTGTACAAGCCTTAAACATACTTATATAAACCTTCAATATACTTATATAGGCTTTAAACATAAATTATAATACAAAATATAGCACTGAAGCAACTTACGAACAAATTCACCTTACGAACGATCGTCCGGAACGTAACTCGTTCGTAAGGTGGGGAGCGTCTGTATTCATAATAAAGTGTGTTTTGTTTTTAGTATGCAGGGCTCGACACTGCGACCAATTCACCCGCAATTACGGCCAACTCTACAGCCTGTGCTAGTAATTTTTTTTTAATCCAGGCGCATATTTTAATGAGTGGTGCAACGGCTCATCTTTGCGGTTCGGGTCGTACATATAGTCCGCGGATCGCGCTGCGGAGGCCAACTTGAAATTGACCCATGCATCGCGTGGAAGACGGATCAAGGCGGCTCACGCGACTGTCGACTTCAACACAACGCCACCTTCGAAATTATATTCAACTGCCAATGAAGGACACTAGGAATGTTAATTAGTCTGTCATTGCATGATACGGCGCAAGTCTCCGGCGTTAGCAACTAGCCGCTAACAGGAGCGTAAAAATTGACAGCGTTCGGCGAGCTGCATTCAAATACTGTCGGACATTTCCAACTCAGACAGAAAAAAGTCCATCAATGCATTAACCGTTAATAAATGCAAATATCTAAACAATGTAGGCTTTCTATCAATCTATAAAATCTGGCATACATGAAGAAGAATGATGGGTGTGAAATCAATTTTTTTTTAACTTAATTATAATCAATGGTCGAACTAGTCACTTCTGTTTATAATACCAAATCATCTACTAGGCTCGCATCCTCCATTCTAGTTAGTATTTCAATGAATCGAAAATAAAGAATAAACCTGCCTTTCTTATATATAATTCTTATAACATTTACCATCAAAAATAGGTGCACCTTTACAATAGTCCCCTTTAAACAAACATTGAACTAACTAATGTTCACAAAAACAAAACATTTTCCCCCCAAATTATTTTAAAGTAATATAAAATAATGGACCTGTTTTATTGCTGACAAATCTTGTTACAGCAAATGTTTTCATCAGCAGATCTCTATCTACCCCTCACCCCCCCACCCCCCCCCCCCCCCCCCCCAAAAAAAAACTGTGTGGTGCGACCAATTGAAAAAGTTGGTAGCACCAGTACAAAAGTTAGTTTAGAGTCCTGATTTTTCCAATGTACTGCAAGCCGTGTTTCTATTTACTTCAAGTCTTGACACACTGTAACTTTTTATTCCTCATTGTAGTCATTGGGCAATCTACACGTTAATCATTATAGACCCCTAGTGATTAGTTTCAATGTCACTCATTGTACGTCAATCACTCCATGCAGAAACCTTAAAACTAATCTAAAATGAAGCATTTTCAAAATAAATAAATAAAAACGTACAAACTTGCTTAAAAATGCATTTAATTGACTAAATTTAAAAAACAAAAAATCCAAAACTATTATAACTAACTACTACTTCTAGACACGACACGCCCTGCTGCAATATGATTGGCTGTTGCATCCAAGAGGTTTAGGATTGGAATTAGGGCACGTTTGGGTTAGTGGGATTCATAATAACGCCAGCAGCCAGCCATATTGCAGCAGCGCATGTACTGCAGCCAATCATGATGTGGCGGAACCGTGGGGGCGTGTCCTGCCTCGAGCGTGAGTGGGATTCATAACATGGGGTGGATGGTATGGATTTTTTTTAATCTTGTCAAAGGCCATACATGTATTAAAAATGATGTGATACAAATTTTAGCTCATTTAAATGTAAGTAGTGTGTAGAGCCTTTATGTTGAGGGTTGAGGTTTATATAACTTAAGGCTATGTCGCTGCAAACAACAAATTTAGTCTTTTTTCGTTACAGTAATACCGTTTGTTGCGGTGCCACCGATTGCCCATTCAGCGGCGCATTATGCTAATCATCTTATTACGGTTAGAGTTTTAAAGCCCTGGGAAATAATACACGTAATGAGCTGAGTGCATGGTCAACAAAAGGGAGGCAAGCTGCTTAAAAAGCAGCGCGGAGGTTCCTTGGGGGCTTGGAACTGGGCATTGTCTTCAACACAGGAATCCACCTGGCAGAATCTTATAGAAAGAACAAGCACTCCATCACACCAAGTGCACTGAGGTTGAATGTCTTCGCAGTCAGTCAAGCTTATTTCAAGCCAGCTTGACCAACGCACGTCAGGCAATTTCTCTTCCTACTAAAAATGTGCTTTCCTCAGGAGATTTCCCTTGCCAACCGAAGGGGAACGCGGCCATCGCAGCGTCCCCCCCCCCAACCCCCCTCCCCTCAGAGGAAGGCATTTAAATGAGGCGGACACATCTGTGTTTGCTCGGACACGGGGAGTTGATCTCGCTACGAGCCATGGAGCCCAAGGCCGGCATGATGAGCTTGTGAGGTCTCCGTTCAGCTCGGCCGCCTCCTCGCCGACTTCAATCAGATTCTCGGTTGGAGGAAAACAATTTGCATCTCGCGCCCCACCGCTCAAGTCTCCTATTTTGTTAAAGCTTTTTTTTTTAGGGATGTTGCCTTTACCGGTGGTGGGGGGGGGGTACTTTGCTATTCATCATCTGTCATATGGACTCTGTCTTCAATTTGTTAAACTGATACAAAATGGGCAGATTTTTCAACCTCTAGTTAGATTCTGAGGATGTACTTACTAGTGGTGTGCTGAAAATATCGATATAGGAATAATTGCAGCCCTCTTTTCAATGCACATATCGACACGGAGGCATCTGGAGAATGAACATTTCCCTTTTTTTTTTTTTTTTTTCTAAGGAGAGCTCAGTATTGTTCCTTATTCGATTTGACATCATCATTGCTCTCCTTTTAAAAAAATAAAAATAAATGAAAAAAATTTTTTTTCTCATTTTTTTTATTTTAATTTATAAAATATATATATATATATATATATATATATATATATATATATATATATATATATATATATATATATATATATATATATATATATATACACACATATATATATATATATATATATATATATATATATAATTTTTTTTTGTATGTGGGTGAGTATGTGTATGTGCATGTGTGCATGTGTATGTAGTGGCTCTCGCTAACAGACAGAATTAAGTAACCAGAATTAGGTTAAAAAAAAGAATGAACATTTCCCATTCATTCATCAAGTTTCCCGGTGCGTCTCTGAAAGCTGCTCCTCACTGCGGTTTGCGCAAATTTCGACAAGGCATAGCACAGCCGGTAAACCGGAAGTGCTGCTAAAAATACAAGACGAAAATTGTTTTGCCATTCACTTTGAAGATTATAGGTGCTATGACTCCAGCTGACCACCAGATGTCACCGGTACGATCCATCTTATGGGGCTTTGAAACTTCGACTCTTTTTCTAAAGCAATCAGCCGAAAGCCTCAAAAGCGTCACAAGGCTTCATTGTCCCATCTCTAGTGGACACCACTAGTAATTAGACTAGTAGCGTTTTTCGTAAATCAACTTTGTGTGATTCACTCCTCTCTGTTTTTTCCGCCCTCCGGCGTGATTTCGTGTTTTCTTGTTTTTACCCACGACGTACACCTTTTTGTTGTCGTTTTCTTTTGTTAAGCAACCTTTTGTCCACGTGTTGTGCGCCTTTTAATGCTTCATTAAAATTGAGTGACTTTCACCCTGGCTGGGTCTGCCCTTTTCTTTTGGGGTCCAACAAACACAACCCAATCGTGAAAAAATGCATGTAAAGTAATGTAAAATATCAGGATATGTATCGCCTTGAAGGCCTTGTATCGGAATTTGAGTTGAATTCTTTAGATGGCAAACTGATTCAAAATGTAGACTGACTCAACAGCGCCCCGTCTGGTCGCAGCCAAGTGGTGCACCATGAGTAAATACAGCGCAGTCGAAAAGAAGCGTAAGCCTGAGGTTTTACCCCCTGAGCCTCCAGCAGTATCAACTAACATTGAATGGCTAACGTCAATGAAATGGCTTTTGAATAGGTAGTGAAAAAGTAAGTGTGGATTATTGTCGCAGCTTGATGCCAAATCCTTCCTATTGTCTGTGCGCCACTCTGTTTATGAGCAAAGTCCCCGTCTCCTTCATGCTTTCATGACGCGCTCATCAAGTGATGTACCAAGAGGCAAGCGCTGGGTGATAGGCTAATTTCTTCTGTGTCCATTAGTTTGGAATAACTGCTGCAGTTGGTTTAAGGCTAAGGTCCAGTCAGCTGGAGAGAAGTGAACATAACACAGCTGTCTCACGGCCTTACCGACTGCATTACCATTATAGCGGGGAGTCGTTGGCGCGAGGCTGCTCAGAGAAGATTCTCGACGCCTTGATGTTGAAAGGTCACATTTTTGCAGGTCTTGCCGGCTTCCAGTCAATCGTTTGTGCTGAGACGCCGTATAATGCTGCACTTTTAGTTGGAAATGTAGAGGTTGTATGAGGATAGGTTGAGATCTTTCTTCTTAAGTGAGGTGATTCTGAGTGATGTCATTGTGATATCATGAACAACTAAAAATGAATTATTAATACCGCATACAGTATCTCACAAAGGCGAGTACACCACTCACATGTTTATGTAAACTTGTGCGGCTCGGTGAACAAGGAAGTCTCACCGGCTTGCATTGGAGAGCTCCAGCAATGGACGACTTTCTTGTCCACTGTCACCGCAACTTGCAACTTGGGTTGCTCGACAACAAGTCAAGGTGACAGTGGTCAAGATGGTCGTCCATTGCTGGAGCTCTACAAGGCAGTTTGCAATGGCGGAGTCCAACCCTAGACACGCTTAGGACCGCCCCCTCATTTGAATAACATTTTGTCCTGGCAGAGTGTCTGCAGCATGAAATAACTAAAGGTGAGAGCAGAGCGTTTTCATTTATTGATTGATATTTAATTATATTTATATATTTATTTCTGTATTTATTTCAATATTTATATAAAAAAAAAAAAATTAAATCTCGTTTTTTATTTTTGTACATATTTTTTCTTTTATTTATTTATTTATGGATATTTATTTTTATTTCCATTTATATTTTTTTGGGGGGGATTTAATTTTTGAATTCTATTTTTTTATATCTGTTTTTATTTTCACTTTTAGTCATTTATTTATTTAGTGATTTATTTATTTTGAATTTTGGCAGTTTTAGTCCTCCATAGAAGTTGATATATGAGTAGTGATGTGCATTTTGAATTTGTGAATTTTGGTGACGAATCATATCATATTATGTCAAGTGAGGTTTAGCTTTTGTGCTTTCAAGCACAACTTTATGTCTATTTTCCAAAGAATTTCTGCATGTGACGACGAGCATGTACGCTCAACTTCTTTGTCCGACCTGGGTGAGGTATTTTCACAGTATCCGAACAAAATGAAACCCTACTTAAGTTTTGTGTAAACAGGACCAGATTTAATCTCTTTCAAAATTAAAAATTCCTTTTATTTTACTAATATTCACATTGATGTGTTACAGATTCAAATGTTTGGTGTATTATCAAAATAGCCACTCACCATTTTGCCTCTATTGCCATAAAGGCTCAAAGAATTAACAATGCATAACACACGACCTAATTCGGTACTCGCCATTAATTTATTAATCCAGTTTGACAAATTTAAGGCCATAAAAACGGTCAATATTTAAGTTGTCTATCATCAGCGTTGTCATTTATTTCATCATCAATCAAGAGCAATTCTTGTCAAAGGGATTTTTGATTAATGCACTTTTGTGGTAAATCAAATCCTCTGGGATATTTTCTGAATCGTTATTTTATGAACAGTGTTACGTTAGTAGAACAACATTTTTAAGTTGGCTCTCGATCGTCCATCCTTACTTCCTTTATATATTCATTTAACAAATAAAAATGATGTAGTCTACAATTTCAAATACATCAGAAGGATCTTAAATGGGACGATTTTTGCTATGTTACCTAGATTTGATTTAAGGCATTTTTATTATAAAAGCCCAAGTGCTGTATTTTTCTTGCTGTCAAAACTTTATTCATGTTAAAAAAAAAAAACAGCTTGATGTCAGGCAGCACAGTTTTTTTTTTTTGTGTTTAAACTCTCTCGGGTTTGAACTTCGCACACACGCACGCACACACAGAAGACAGCGGCTGTTCATTGAGAGCTGTGAACTAAATAAACGCAGCAGGCAGCCTGACGAGAATAATGGCTATATTTTCTGCTCCGAGCTTGTTATGGCAGAAGCATTACAAAATCATTAGCTTCAGATACAATTTCTTCCCAAAATGGCAACAAAAGTACAGCATTGGCCATGACACTTCATTTCGCGTGGCAAGGCTCATTAAAATGACAAAAGACGTTCGGGGCTGAAATGCGATCACAGTCTGTTAATTATTATTATTATTTTTAAAGCAAAAAAAGAGCCTCGTACCAAACAAACATAACAACAACAACAACAACAAATCACTTGCTGTATATCACTACGAAACTCACCCGGAAATGTTGTAGCCATAGCACCAGATTATTATGGTTATCCATTTGTAGGCAACAAAAGAGCACAGATGACAAATTCATGACAATTAAAAATGATTTGTACAAAACACGGGCTAATCTATGTTACTATAATAACTCGGCATGCCTTTATGCTACATTCCGTGTTATTATGAAAAATAGATGATTTATCCTGAGCATGTTTTCTTTTTCCTTGAGCACAATGGCCGAACAGCAAACATTTAACAATGTCATAAAAAAAGAGAAAAAAAATACATTTATAATATACAATAAAATGGTACGAATTCCATGATATAATCCTCGTAAGAGCAAAAAAAAAAAAGGTAAATTTTCTACTCCTATGCAATACAGTACATCTTCATGGACTGTAACAATGGATTGATCAAATTACAATTGTGATCATCACCAAATTGGAACAATAAATCATACTCATTTCTAAATTAAAATGTATCGATCAGCCTCCAGTCATAACTACAATATGTTATATGTGTACATTTAATTTATAGAAATGTTCAAGTGGACTTCTTCGGACTTATTTATATATATTTTTTAATTCCACATCTTATGAGCTAAAAGATTGCTCTTAGCTCTTATCTTTTTTTTTATTTTTAATGTTTTTTTTTTTTAAAGAAAAATGTATTAATAATTTGGGGCGTCGAGCGATTACAATTTTTAAACGTAATTAATCGCATGACTTCACTAGTTAACTCACGATTAATCAAAAATGTTATATCTGTTCTAATACAAAAAAAAATTCTAGGCTTTTATACTTTTGTTAACAAAAGTGGGAAAAAATGTTTAACTAGAAATAGTTCAAATGAAATTTTTTTACGTCTATAGCCGTCAATGGCAGTGAATGAGTAAAAAAAAATCACACATACACAGTTGTACATACATTATACAAGGTCATAGAATACATGTGAGCAATAACGCACAATAATAGGTTCAGTTTTCTATTCTAATTTCATATTCACACACTGTCTGATTGAGCATCGCTCTCAAATCTGATTGACAGTCACCATAATCCCTTGATGGATCAAACGCTTCTGGGTCATGATGATGCAATGCGTGTGTGTGTGTGTGTGCGCGCGCGTGCTCGTGTGTCACTGCGTGTGTGTGTGAGTACTCCATGTGGACATCAGAGAGTGATGAGCCATAGAACGTATTAGACATGTAATCAGCGATGCTGTTCATATCTCCATTTGGGTGAGTGAAGTCCCGTGGGGCAAGTGTGGGCTGCGGATGACCCCCCCGGGGTCTCGAGTGCCAAAGCCTCTCATGCCAGCTTCTGCAGAGGCGAGTAACGCTTGTGCCAGAAAAAGAAAGAAGGTCTGATGAAATAAGGACGTCCCCCACAGAGGAGAGTCTCTGTCAAATCTCTCTTCACTGCATGCGTTCCGGACTGCAATCTTCCGCAGTCTCTTCCACTTTGCTCCAGTGCCTCTTCACTTACGGCTGCACTTATTTATTTTTTGTCCTGCTTTAATTGAACTCTTTTCAATTTAGACTTATTCTTGGTTCTTTTTAGGCAGGTGCGAACACGGTAATTGAACTCCGGTGCGGGCCTAATGATAAAAAAAATTATAAAAGTGAAGTAATTTTTCTCAACAACTATGCGGTATGCTGATGTGCGGTTGATTTTCCACATCATCGCTGTCCATTAAAGTTTCTATATTTTTCTCTTCTTAAACTGGACATACAATGAATAATTGTCTTTTTAAATGTCTGTATTAAAATGCAGTCAACCTCCACCGATTTGCTATTTGCTTGCCACAAGCAGGGCAGGACTGTCCATCTGGCATACAGGGTAGAAACCTGGTGGGCCGGCCTCTTTTTTAACTCTCTCAATACATATGATCTATCAATATGTCATAAGCTTCTTCTTTTTTGATACAAGAGTGTACAGGAGGGTCTGGCGCAGCTTCTGACTGAAGAATTAGGCTTGATTGCAATGTTATCTAACCGTGGAGAACCCACGGGGTCAAATATGGCCCCTATAAATTCTGCTACTCAAATAACAAAGACCTTCTTTTTTTTTTTTTTTTACAAATTTAACTTCAAAAGTCCAGAGTCCCACTTCTGACCCCTGCATGGGGCCATCTAGTGGATGAATATTGCACTTACATGAGCCAGAGTGGTGGTGACAAGATGGCTGGCAACATGCTGTTTTGTTGAGCTGGAAATCAATCCAAACAAAACCATCTTCTCAGCAAACCATCAGATGGCAAATTTTTTTTTTTTTTTGTTAATCTATTTCATATCATGTTGCAGAATGCCAAGGAGTATGTTATATATATATATATATATTGATAAATTAGCAACTCTGCTAGTTAAAAAAAAGGTTAAAATTGAAAAAACATATATTTTGGTGTTCAGTGAACTTATAGCAGTCATTTAATGTATAATTGATAATTTTCCAAAGAAGAAAAGGGTTCTTGGTTTCTCCAGGGTTAAAAGAAACGGCCAGCAGGTGGCAGCAAGTATAAGATCAGCCAGTATCACGCAAGGATCTTGTTGTAGAAGAAGAGAAGCAGCAAGTGTAGATTGGGACTGGGAGTGTCGTCTGTCTCTACTAGCGTGTTGTAGAACAGCAGGGAGCAGCGGAGAGGAAGTAGAAAATAGCGATGGCTGGTCACAGCACTTTTAGCACTTTTATCTCCTGTGTTCATTGTGGTTTCTTCTTTCGCTGTTAAATAAAAATACTCTATTTGATCATTGTGAACCACAGATGTTTACTCCATTTTGCCTCAATTGTTTGAACATACGATGAACCAACAACGGCCTCGCTACAATCATCAGAATTGCGAACGGGTCAAATAATCGCTCATGCCATCCATACAAAACCACATTATGTGGTTTGGGTTTGTAAAAGCCTGAAATTGAAGCACAAGGGAAACAAAGTACAAACCCAGATTACTTTTGAAAGTACCTTTCGAAATCTTTCCAGCATCTTCCCTTCGGGCCATTTCATTGATCTCTTGTTGAATATACCGCAATCATTTGTGTTTAAGCAGTTGCTTTGCCATAATATGAAATGTGACCTCATCTAGCAGAGATCACATGCAATAAACACCTGACAAGAGGCCGGGCTTCAATATCTAATCTTCTCCGTTGCTCCGGTGTTAGCAAGGTCACCTCCCGTCCTCCCTCCCGGTGGTCACTCCTCGCCATTTTTATTTCCAGCCGTCCGCCTCCCTCCCCTTAAGCGAGCCATCGGATTTATATTGATACTGACCTTTCGCCGAAATTAAGCATGCTGATCCTCCAGCGGTGAGAGCAAAGTTTAAACCAATTAACGAGCACTTCACCAATCAGCTGGGCGAGGCTCGCGTGGAAATAAAAAATGATTTGCACTGCATCAAAAGTCGCTCACGGGGCAAAGAGTGTCAAAGTAATCTTATTAGGTGAGCCATATAAAAAGAGCAAAGAAGCTCCTCGGGGTTCTAAATAATACAAGAGCAAAGACAATAAAGGCCCAAACGGTCCCTTTCGCTGACCTATACGAATAGAAAATGGTGATGCCGCCAATGACAAATAAACGTGAGAATGACTGCATGCGTTATTGACTTCCTGTTGTTTAATCACGGCGAGGACTCACTGACATTTAAATTGTGTGACAATACACCAAAACAAAGTGATAAAACTGCTATGAAATGTCCCAGTGTCCCAAGAAATAATAACAAGTGTAGTCATAGCTGACCCAGCAGAGTGGATGACATTATTTGCTGACATCCAACTCGGAGGAGTTAATGACCAGGGGGGATTCTTCCACTTCATCCCCGACAAAGTCGCGGCTTTGACACGGAAAGGAGATGCAACTTTGGGCATCGGGGCCGCCCGGATGTGATTATTATGTGCTCATCGCCGTCGCTTATTGGTGGCGTGAGAGGTCTGGAGACTGTCACAGGATATTTGTATGAGAGGCCATCACTCTATCTCTGGGGAAAGTGGCCTCCGGATAAATTGAACTCTGAGGAATATTACTAATGAATCAAACTGTGGATTAGTGTTATCATGACGCCATAATTATAATTTTAATAAGATTATTATATATTTTAATACATCTAATGCTGCACAAAACTATACAAAAACCTAAATTCCAATAAAGTTGGGACATTGTGTAAAAAATTACAGTAACATAAAAAACAACTTTTTGGAGTTTTTAGCCATGTTAAAATGCTAATTCCTCACAAAGTGGTGTTTTCTTCCATTCGCCCCTCTATGCGTAGGCCATTCTGCTCTCCAAGCACCAGCCCCTCCTAACCCGAGAAAACGAGTGGGTACTCACACTATGACGTCATCAGGTGCGGACCCACCCCCCGGTTAGTGTGCTCACCATGTATGCAAATGGTCCCTGGTTCGTGCCTCAAATTATTATTAACTCATTAGCCTCCAAAAACCTATTAATACATTCTATTATTTTACCATGTTCCCAAAGACGTATTTATACGTTTTTTAAATGTTTTTTTTTTTTATTACGCTTAAGTATACAGAAGACTTTGATGCAGCCTTAGAACTGAAGAGAATGCTTGAAACAATGGTAGTTATCACAAAAACGGCCAGCAGGTGGCAGCAGAGTATAAGAGATCAACCAGAGCCATGTTGTAAAAAGCTCTTTCCCCTCCACCACCACCGATTTGTGAATCATGATGAAACTTAGCTATATTCTAATGCTAATTGCTGCAAAACAGAAACAGATACAAATATCCATTTTTTTCCTGATGAAAGAAGAGACTCTAATCTTTGTTTTGATAGGTTCCATGTTTTTATAGCAATAGAACACAATATGGCCGGGAGTGAATGAGTTAAATAATTGAACATCCATCCAATTATCCACATTTGAAGAAGACTCTGTTGTACTGTAAATTTGGCATCAGGCACATACTAGAATGGAAGGTTTACTACATTTTCTTTATAAATCAACAATGAGGAAAATTCATTTATGGCAGGAGACATATTGAACGTCCGCACTCTGGGGCCAGCTCATCTGAGATGGACTGACTGAAAGTGGAAAAGTGTGCTGTGGTCTGACGAGCCCACATTTCAAACAAAAAGCACCATC
Organism: Vanacampus margaritifer; assembly: GCF_051991255.1. Taxonomy (NCBI): domain Eukaryota; kingdom Metazoa; phylum Chordata; class Actinopteri; order Syngnathiformes; family Syngnathidae; genus Vanacampus; species Vanacampus margaritifer. The sequence goes on along the minus strand of NC_135435.1, from coordinate 22,330,744 downwards.
CAGATTGTTTACAGTTCAAAATATAGCATCCATCCACACCAACCAAGAAATCAATACTACCTCCCCCACTACCAAAACAAAGCATTCAGCATAAAGGCGGAATATGACAATTCTCCGAACAGAAGCAGGACATTTTACAAGAATTGAGACCTAATAGAACTTGTCGAACTTTCAATCTGCTGTACACAACAGGATGCATTTGATGTCAGAAAAGGAAGCAGATGAAGAATAAAAAAGTGATGGAACGTAAGAAACATATTCTTTCTGTAGTGCACATCAAATAAAGCAGATCAAAGTTAAACACTAAGAACAGAAATTCATCTCTTGAAGTTTTTCCCTTTCTGTCGGCGGGCGTGTGTGTACCAATCGTCTGTGTGTCTCTTTGTTCGCTGGCTGACTCTGACAAGGAAACGTGACAAAGAATTTGGTCTTTCTTGAAGATGTTATTTCTGTCACATGAAAGCTATCGCCTTGATTAGCGCTGGTCAGGCTTACAGTTGGTCGACTTCTTTTAAAACATTTCCGATTGAGATCAATTATTATATTTGAGAGAGGAAAAAAGTGCCCTGCAATTGACTGGCAAATCAGCTGGAAAGGTTCCTGCTCACTCAAAACCCTTGACTTAGAAATGCCCAATTTATAAATTTTTCAAGTTACAAGTGGTTGCTTGGTCTATTTTTTTTTCTTGCCAGCAAAAAAAATCAGTATTACAATCAGGCTTTAGATTTGCAGAAAAAGCAGAAAGAATCAGAAATGCAAAATGAAGGCACTGGCAAGGAGCATTAAGCAGATACTAAAAACTCTTAACTGAAGGAAATTTAACATTTGACGGCTGGGCAATGTTATTATAGTGAACAAAAACTTACAAAATAACGAAAACTAAAATTGAAAAATATATTTCAATTAAAATAAAACAAAAATGCATAAAAATTAAAACTAAAATTAAATAATTATATATATTGCCAATTTATATGAGTTTTCATCCAAGAGGTTCATCTTAAATGCATTTTTACTTTTTTGGGTAATGCTGTACGACTGTACAGAAGAAGGAATGTGAAACGTAGATTGAATAATTGCAGTTTATTACAAATTACTTAAGTGACCTTTTTTAAAATCTTGCACTCGACAAATATTCCATATATATATATATATATATATATATATATATATATATATATATATATATATATATATATATATATATATATATATATAATAAAATAAAAAAATTAAATAAAATAAAACTAAAACTAAAACTAAAACTACGTATTTTTGAAAAAATAAAATCAAACCTCAAATTAAATGTATTTAAAAGTAAAAACTGAATAAAAACTAACTATAAGGAAAACCCCAAAACTATTATAACCCTGAAGGTGCTCAGAGACCAACTACTTTTACATAAACAATAATTAAAAAGACAGTTTTCCATAAGATATCCCCTTTCAGGCCTTCAACACAGCACAGTTAGACCCCCCCCCCCCCCACAACAATAGTCAACAAACAGCCAGTGCTTTGCGGGTGTTGTTTTGTGCAATGGCAAATCTGTGACGGGGGCGGTGGATTCATCTGGATGTTTACAACCTTCTCATATGAGATTGATCGACGCAGCATGGCGGCACAGGAGGCTTAGCGTGCGCTCGGTGTGCTCGGTAGTGGAAAGCGCCTGACCTTCCATTGACAGTCCTTACACTGGTTGTCACCTTGTGGATCAATTCCCTCTCGGCCATGGAAAAACTGAGTGAGACTCCACCACTGAGCCGGTGTGCAAGTAAGAATTTTGTACGGATTATGAGTTGGGGGTGGAAATGAATCGAATAAATCTGCCCGCATTCTGCATTCTCCCAATCAGAAACATAATCTTCTAAATGTTTGTATTCATCTAGCCTGTCACCTCTCCTAATCCGTGCCTTTTTTTGCGGGCATAAATGCTGCTTTCCCCGCGTAAAAAAAATGCTAACATGAATATTTAACATTTGCACTGACTCAAAGGGGAGCAATACTGGCGCCAAAACCCAACAAAAGATTTCCATTTTTTCCTTGTAAATATTGCCGAGACAATTACAAAAGCAAGCAAGGATTCTTTTTTCTTTTCTTTTTTTTTTTATTCCAGCCGTGACTCACAAGCCTAATCCAACCTCTCAGGCGATTTGTCCTCCCACTGGAGGAGATTGAAAATTTGACGTGTCTCGGGTCGCCATACGCTTTTCAAATGGTGTCATTTATTATTCCTGGCCCCGTGACAAATCGAGTTTAATATGATATGACTAATGTGCACCGGTTTAATGTGGATTGCATTCAGAATATGCGAAACGTCGCATGCATGTTTGTTCTTCTGGTGCATTTAGATCAAGGGCATACATGGTGGAATGCGCCGCAAGTCATTCATTTCGGAATTTGAAATATCTGGAAAAATGCAAAACTTGGAATCTCAAAGATTTCCCTTGGTTGTTAGGATAGGAAAATGGAACTCTCCTAAACGTTCAGTGCAATTTCGCTGTAGGGTGAGTAGATTATCTAGTCGTCCATTTTCAATTCCGCTTAGGGATGAGCTGCAGTCCATCGCAGATGATCGTGCGGCGGGGGGTGCACCCTGGGCTGTTGCCAGCCAATTGCAGGGGATATACAGACAAACAACACTCACAATCACATCAAAACCCACACAAGCATCGGGAGAACACACAAAATGTTATAAAGTTACTGAAATGTTGACAACTTTAGCTCTGAAAGAATTTATTTCCAAAGTATTATGCTTTTTCATTTTTCTTCTTTTTTGCAACAATGATGGTAACGTGGCTGTATGACGACAACCCAAAATAGAATCGGTTGTATTATAGCAGTAGCATAGTAAGTGATATAGTGTTATAATTCTGCCAGACTGCTCAGTACAATGTGGCGAAAGCAACAATAAATACGTTTCTTGTTAACAGTACGATTTAAAGGTGGCGTTTGCAATTTGAACTATAAAAAAATACTTGTCATAGCATTTGTTAGGCCTGTCATTGTCACCTAAGCCCAACCTAACGCTAATGCTACGTTCGGACCAACAGTGGGGGAGGTGTTTTCCGGTGGTGCGATTGCATTGTAGTCAATGGACTTTATGCGGGGGAGGTGGGGCGGGGGTTGTGTGCAGAATGTGTAGCATAGTAATGGAGGATAGCTTAACTCATTTACTGCCATAGTGAAGTCATGCGATTAATTACGATTAAAGATTGTAATATAATCTTTTCTTAAAAATATATATTGAAAAAATGTATTTAAAAAAATATATATATTATTTTTAAGAAAAGACTATTAAAAATCAGGGGCGTCAAAAAAATTAAAATTTTTAATCGTAATTAATCGCATGACTTCACTAGTTCACTCACGATTAATCACAAAATTTATATCTGTTCTAAATGTACAAAAAAATCAACATTTCTAGGTTTTCATACTCCAGAAATGGGAAAAAATGTCAAACTAATAGAACTAGTTCAAATGAATTTTGGACGTCTATAGCCATCAATGGCAGTGAATGAGTTAATTTGGAATACATTCAATATCTCATGTCGAAGATCATTCAAAACCAGGAAGGTTCGTGCTTCGCCTGACGCCCCCAGCTTTTAAGAATCTTTTCTTTAAAAAAATTAATAATTCAACGTCCATTATTATGGGAAAATGTGTTCCTTAAAAGGGAGTTCAACCAAAAAATGTTCTTAATAATAATGTGTTCTATGCTGCCCCACTAGTGCAAACACGGTATTCTGATTATTATTGCATTTGTTGGATATGAATTAAGCAGTAAAATCCACCCAGTTTTATCCATCACTGGGGGCGGCCATTTTGCCACTTGCTCTCGATTGGAAATAACATTGCAGTGGTAAAGACCAGTCATGGCTTAGCTTGGGAATGTCACATGACCAAACTCAAAAAACAAACAAGGCGTGATTGGTCGTTACCTGAGCCCTTAGTCAATGTGAAGTCATTTTCAGTGGACACCAGGTGGCAAAATGGCTGCCTCCTGCGATAGATTGCATCCAGGTTCCACTGTACTGCTAGCGCAATTTTTATGTACACTGCTCTCGCTCACTCTCCCCCAGCCGCCTCCCACACCCCCATCCTCCTGTCTGCGTGCTCATTTTGGCAAAAGGGCAAAAGTTTTAGAGGCACAACCACTGGAGCGCTGCGCTGCCCACGGGAAGTGACTTTTGCAGCTTAAGGGGAAAGGTGACAGAGTGAGGCCAGGCTGAACCATCAAGCCGTGGCCTCTGTTCATTATCTAGAAGTGAGCCTCACTCCGGTCCCTTTGCTGGAAAGGCCCCGGAGGATGGTCGGATGATAGATCGCCACGGGCGCTTTAAGCACATGCTCATATGGCGTGTGACATCATTCAGTATTATGGAGATGACTTGATTGTGTAAGTGACATATTAGTATCATGCAAACAGCGGTTCTTACTGTACATGGACATCTAGATTTTATTGTAGTTGAATTTGGGGTAAAGGTGAGATTTTTTATTTATTTATTTATTTTTTAATTTTTAATTTTATTTTTATTGTTTTTTTAGGCAACAGATGACTGCAAACCCGACATTCATGGAATTGGAGCGTTCTGAATGTTCTCTTTCCACGCCAGTCATTTTAAGCAAAATAATGCTGCCTTATGCGCCATTGCAGAGTTCTGCGTGGATGAAGCTCAGATTTTAACAACCTGTCAAACGCTGCTGATCATCAGTAAGCACGAGTATGCTTGCCTAGGCAAACGATGTTATTTTTTCAATTTGTCTCTGATATTGTTCAATCCCACCTGGCCCAATTTTTTTGGGATTGTGTTAAATGCTGACAAGTCAAAGAATATGCTTTTCTCAAATGGGAACAGACTTCCAGACAATAGATCATTCTGAACTGCAGAAAGGATCGAAATTAAAAAGGTCCCCACTTAAAAGTACAAAGTCGATGAGAATCTAACATTTAAGTATCAAATTGACAACGTTGTCTTGAAACTGAAGCTTAAACAAATTTTTTTTTCACACAGCGACACGACAATAATGTATGCTTTTAACTCATTCCAACTTAGAAACGTGCAAATATGTTGTGTAATACTTACCTATGTATTTATACGTTTTTGTTTTTTTGTATGCAAGAGCATACAGAAGGCTTTATATTTAGCTTCCGACATGAAGAGGTGGTTTAAAGCAATGGTAATTATTACATAAAACGGCCAGCAGGTGGCAGCAGCGTATAAGAGATCAGCGATGTTGCAACAAGCTCTTTTTGACATTATTTTCACCAGGAATCTGAAAATTGATGAAACTTAACTGTATTATAGTATTCAGCTAGAAATATGCTTTTTTTCCTGATGAAAGAAGAGACTCAAATTTTTTTTTTTTTGGTAGGTGGTTCCATGTTTTTATAGCAATAGAACACAATATTCTGTGGGCCTTTCAAAATCAGTCAAAATCGTTGATGATCTTCGTTGCTTCAGTGAAAGTGGGTGGGAGTAAATGAGTTAATGTTGATGTCATAACATCATGTCATCTTATACCTGCGTTACTTCTGTCCAAATGTAGACTTTGTGTTTTGTCACCAAAATGAGCATTATTATTATTTCACTCCCTTATCTTGGATCTGAACCAAGCCAACAATGAAACGCAGGGACAAATGTTCCCTCTCCATCTTCTTCTATTCTCCTTGTCTCTTCGTGCGAGCGGACAAATGCCAAGTGCGGTCTTACACGCTCGTCCTCTAAATTGGGACACCGGGTCATTCAATAAAACGCAGAGATTGAGCTTTTCTCCGACTAACTTTGATTGGCAGAGCGGCTCATTCTCTCTCGCCCCTCCCTCTTTTCTCTTTCACCTGTCACAGCTCTGTTCATCCCCCTGACATCCCATCAACTCTCCTTCCTCGGATCAAAGGGATTAAGTCTGAAAGGACAGCAATTGCTCTGCTCTACCTGGGCTTTAATACAGCAAATAACACACGTGTACACGAGATACTGTACTGAATGCTGATGATGGCAACAGGCAGATTGGCTTATGTCTGAATGCATTATATTGATGAATAGTTGCGCTTATCTAGCTAAGCTACTATAAGTATCCCAAATACCGAACACAGAAATGTGATCGTAACACGTTACGGCAAAATTTTATGTGATACTTTTTCAGACTACAATTACTTTTCAAATATCACTAAACAAATAACTGTACAATATGGTGCATGTAAGAAAGGGGAATTCTGGTATGTACAGCTTGAACATAGTGAGGCATTGTTTAAATCTTTAACTTCATATTCCCACCTGAGGGAATGACATCACAAATGCATCGTGTCTCATTAGCGGTAAATAGTGACCCTGTTACCGTGTGGTGATGGTCAAGTTAGTGTCAGTGTAACGTCACATTCCTAACAGATGGGACTGTTTGGGGTGGTCAGTTTTCCATTTTAAAACAGCACAGCGGGGAAACTGTGAAAACCGCGGCGCATCATGCTAATCTAGGACACGCTCACTAACAATAGAGGAGAAGGAGGTTCTCCTGTATTTACGCAGCTTTTATCAAGACAAGTTGGAGGGGAACAAGAAAAAAAAAATACTGGCACATCAAGGCCAGAGAAACAGCAAACAGATACGCTAGCTTTAGCATGTGTGTTCCATTGTTAGCTTATTATCTTAGGCCTGAGATTTAGCCAGCCAGGCTCAGGAGTCAGCCAGGTTCCTAACATAGGAAATTGAGGTAGTCCGACCCTCATTCTTTTCAAGTCGTATTGTCACAAAGAAAGAAAAATATCTAGTGCCCATAAAAAGTCGTATGGTTATATAAGCTCTTTTAAGGCAAGTGCAAGGAATTAAATTACATTCAATACAACAATGAGTGCTTCAAGAATGTTTAGTACAATATCTCACATTTATCTGGAGTTCAACACAACCTGTGGTGTCGCAATTTGAACACCGGGTGGCACCCACCTAAAAACGTACTTCACTGAGACAGCCGAAGAAGAAAGTCACGGATGATGAATGGATTTTAGCATCGTGCACTGACTGATCAAACAAGAATAGAGGACTTATTACTGAGAATACTGTACAGATAGTCGAACCCAATGTCCGCTACAAGCACAGACAGCGACACCCTCCCAATTTAAGACTATTTGCAGTGATCGAAGGCTTTTATCTGCCGTGATTGGATCCCAACAAAGTTGCATGCTATGCTAAAAGCCACAGTGAACGCGAGCTAATAGCACACTCGTTGCACACTCGGATGGGAAAAGCGAAAGTATGTAAGAGGTCTCGCGATACTCGTCATGAAATCATGGTGTTTGAGCATTGCTAAATGCTAACTAACGGTCCCGTCTTCTTTTGATTCAGTACCAAATGAACGTGGTTTTATAGCGCGTGCTGTCACGAGTCTGTGTTTACTCTTCCACTCTTAATAATTTTCAGGTCGCCAATCTGGCGAATGGTACCGTAAACTGAGTTTGCCCTGCGCGGTTTTTAGTCGCCATTGACGAGCGCTAAAGCTCAGCCCTGTTATCTTAAATGTTACAATGACGTGACTTTGACGAATACGCAAAAAAAAAAAAAAGAGCAGCTTTTTCCGTCACTCAAGTATCGATCCGGAATTTACGGACCCCCAACTGACCATACTACGACTAGAAGTAGCTACTATTGCTACAGAGTCAATAGTTTAGCCATGCAGAGATGAGAAAAGGGGTAGAAAAGTCACAAAAACTGGTGAAGCAAGAGTCCGTTCAGCCATGTGTTGTTTGTTTTGTTGCAAGTTGGTAACTTTGGAAGTGTGCTTGTTCAATTGCAAATCATATCTTGTCACGTTCGTTGGCACAATGATCAACGGCCTATTTTACATATGGGTTCATTTTTCTCTTTAATGAAGGCATGTTTGAATAATCTGCATCCTGCCGTATGCTCCATTGCCAAAGTCAATATAAAGCAAAGATATGTTGCTATGACATACACTGAATACGGATTAGTGTGTAACATACAAATGCAAGTTAAAAAAACAATAATAATTCATGGCAAGATACGATCTCAGCCGGAATGGAAATGTTCCAGGAAGGATACCATTAATCATGTTTTCCACAGTCATTGAACCATGCATACATTTCTGCATGCACAGGAAAGGATATTTACATATTGCTGAATGGTGCCATCAAGGCCTGTAAATGGGAACTGCTTCATCTGTGCCATCTTTGGTGGTCAACATTATTTTGTATTGGCGTGTACAACTAAAAAAAAAAAAAAGAAAAGCCATTTAAAATGAAATACAAGCAATAAAAAAGTGTATATGCAATAGCCTAACTCTTTTGTTTTTAGGAATGTGCAAAATCGATAGTTCTTTTTTAATTTTTTTTCCCAGTCAGAGTACCAGACTGTAAGTGTGATCAGAGTTGGTTAAAATATTAATACATCCTTTGCAACCCCTTATCCAAGCAAAACACATTGCAGGTTCATTCGTGGTAAGGTTTCAAAACAAAAAAACGTACTTAAGGTTACTTATACATCTTAAGAAGCAGAAGCAAGTTTAGTGTCCTAAAGCAAATTTGGTTGTTGTGGTTGTGTTTTTTGTGAACACCCTTCTCTATTCACCATGGCAGTGTGAATGGGCGGGGCAGAGCCGCTGAAGAGCAGGGCTCGCTCTGCACACCTGCAGGAAATCAGCAATCAGCCGGCTTCTTAAGACGGCTCCAAACGCTCCACCTATGCCAGACGATTTTTGCCCCAAGATCATTCAACCCTGCTTTCTAGTTGCTCTCCAGCCTGTTTCTCAAATTGAGATTTATGTTGCTTTTTCCCTTGTGGTGATTTTGTGTTTTTAACCTCTTTACAAGAAGAGTTTTTCCCCTGAGAATGTTTATTTCTCATTCATGTAGTATGTCCCTGCTCTTCTTTCAGTGCAAGGCAAAAACGTGTTTTTCAAAAAAAAAAAAGTCTGCCTTTTTTTTATATTTCCGGTTAGAAGCACCTCTCGGGTACATGCATTTGTGTGTGCTGATGAGATTCCTTCCGTGAATAGCAAATGCTGAGCAAAAAGGTCAGCATAGACACGGAAAAGGAGAAATTTCTGGTGACAAGTAAGGTAGATTACTTATTAAATCAGTGAGGTCTGAAAAGTAGGCTTGGTGAATTGGGAAAAAAGATTTAAATGCTAGTCCCATGTTTAAAATGAGCTCATTTGCCAATGCAAGAATTCCGACAAAAAAAAATCATCACGGTTGGCTCTGTAGAAAAATGCAGAAATGGCAAAGCTCAGTGGTGCAAAATGAAGAAATGCAGTCACTATTGAATAAATATAAGAGCACTTCATAAACTAAGCTTTATTTCATATTCAGACGTGTGCTTGTTTTTGCCAAATTGGACAAACCATTTAATGGAAGTCGCCAACAGTTTTGTCCATGTTTTTACATTGAGCTTCAACAATACACAAGTTGGAAAAACACTTTTATATGACAAAAAAAAAAAAGTTTTAAAAGAACCTTATTTATAATTTACCAGGAACCCATTAGCCAGCACATTTTTCATCGAAGTGTTTTTCATCGTGATGTAACGCTAATGTTGTGTCAACAGCAAACCGACAAACGCTATTGCCGCCATGCTGTGTTGTGTAATATAGCATTAGGATCATTGTACGGTTCCATCGCTGCAATAACACACAAGGGAGCACGAGCAGTTCCGCTGTTGAAACAGAATACGGCTTTGTGGCCTTAGGTGCGGAAGCATGCTGGTGCATTTGCGTTTCCGTCGCATCCGTATTTGAATAACTACGCCTGGCTCTTTGAAATATGCAAAGGGGGTGTTTGAATATAACAGTGGGGTTAAAAACCTGTGCCAAGATTGCGCATTAGTAACAGTAATAAGAATCGGCCAAAAGTGGGCGCATTATGTGACATGAATAAAGATGGATTTTTTTTTTTTTTTTCATGTCTGGATTGATTTGCTACACTTTGATCGGTTGGGAAGTTTCAGGCAATTTTAAGGGATGCTGACTCAGTGTGTCGAGTGTGCAGCTCTGATGCGTGACCTAGTTATGTGTGAAATTCATCAGGATTTACAGTCGCAACCAGGACTGCGCAGTATTTATGATTTGACACTCCACAACTACATTTTGCAGCCTTTTTTCAGCGCATGAGATCTGGATTTTTTTAAAAGAAAGATACTCTCCTCTAAGATCGTTTTCGGTCTTTGTGTTATCGCTATTTGCTAATGCTATAGACACAAGGACATGAATAATGAAAGGTTACGTGATATCATTAATGTTTAACTATGTACAAAACTAAAAAAGACAAGTTTATTACTCTTTCTCTTCTATTTCTTAAACAAACGTGGCAACGTGTGAAATATTGTTCAGCCCAACTCTCGAAGTGATCAGACCTAGCGATTCAACTAGAACCATGAAAAGATTTATAGTAAGTGGATAAGAGCATAAAAACAGAGCTGCTGAGAGTTTTCCGCATAGATATCAATACATAGATCCTCCCATCTGAGTGGCTGCCGTGTTAAGCAAGTCCCACCATGGTCTTAAAGCCCCGATTATAAAATGACACATTTGTCTTGTGTCATAGCTGCATGTCTGATGTTTATACCAAACTAATCTGCAGCAAAATTGCTAAAAATTAAAAATCCATGATTTCTATTGAAGCCAAACATCTATCTATTGCTAATATATCTATCGTCTCTGCGGCTAGCTACTGCACTACTGGTTATTATGTAGGTCAAATGTTATTTATTTTTGGGGAAATAAGTCATAGGCCTTTTAAATTACCAATACAATTTGTTCACTGACGTCGGCCTGATTAGAGAATGACTATTTTAGGAGCAAGTCCAGCCCCAAAAACCTTTATTTGTGCGGGGACGTATGCTATACGTCACAATCAGAACAAAGGTTTTAATTAGCCAAAACTCAAGGTAGAAAGGAGTCATGTTTACTTTATAGATGCGCCAGTCCACATATGTACTTTTACATATGCATGTTTTTAAATGAAATTACATTTAAAAACAATTTTGCAGTCCCCCAGAGATCCAGACGTTGACATCACGAGTCCCAAAATGGCCGTTAGCGCAACCATTTTGGCAGCATAGAAAATGCGTCTGCCACTTTAATTAAACGCCAAACGCTGATTCAACACTGATTGACAGCTGTGGACCAGTTGCCACAATGAAAAGAGGCAAAAAAAAAAGGATCAGGCATGCTCCAGGCTACCAAGAGATAAACCAATGCGTAACCAATGTTGCACTTTGTACATGATGGCTAAGTCAGCAGATGCTAATTGTTACCGCACGCAAAATGTGGGGGAAATCATCAGTTTCATTAATTTGTGCTACTATGGTTTAATAGATATTATACAGTTGATTTTAATAACTGACCAACACCAAAAAGAAGACTTCTTATGGTATAAATGACGGCGGCCGCGGCCGATTTAGCAGCTAAGTTGCTAACATACATAAATAACACTGCCAAGAAATGTGTGAAACTGCTAACTTGGATGGCATTTTGACCACACATAAAGGCCAAATAAATCCAGATTGTACAAATTTGTAAAACCTTTGTATGATCAGATTTGAAAGCACTCACCGGCAAGAGAGGAGGTAATTCCACGCTAGGAGCCTCGCCAAGTTGGAAAAAAAAAAACCTCCTGACACTTCATCGGCAATCCAACTTGTCCACCTCGCGCATATATATCATGTCCTTTGTGACTGTTAATGCTCTTGGGCGGAAAGTTGAGGGATAAACGCTTTTGCCCTCCTCGCCGTTGTAGCCCATTAACGCGATGCCGCTACTTTCCTGCTACTTGTGGTTCAGGGATACCCAGAATGAGAACCACTGATATTGGATTCATATTTAACATTAACTTCAGCAAAATTGAACAAAGTGAATGGGGGGCTGGGGGAATATAATTTGAGGCAGGGTTTGATGTTGCCGCTGAGAAAACATTGATTTGTCAAAGATTTCACTTCTTTTTTTTTTTTTTTACAATAATAATACATCCAGATACAGAACTTCACTTCCAGTAATAGAAGGAGAATCTTTCATCAAAATTGCAACTAAGGAGAGATATGAAGAGTTCATAGTTATTTCACTATTATCTACAGAAAAAAAAGAAGGGCAATAAACTAAGTCTAAATGACAATGAACTTGAGCTCCATCGTGAGCTAAGCACATTTCCTTTAATGCTGCGTTTTAATGGACAGTTCTGCAAAGACATTTTTTTCTCCGTTTAAGTCTGATGAGCTTGCACATTCCCCTTGAAAACATGTATGAATTGATTTGATGATTCTTCGCATCAGAGACTTTATAACTGCTATCGTTTCACCCACCCCGTATGGGGGAGGGGGGGGGGGCAACTTAAAAGGAGTCATTTAGCCCAGAGACCCCATCCACTAGCCAATTATCTCATCAATTGAGTTTCTCAAAGCAAGGGAGGACTTAATTAAACGAGTGTCTATAGTAGTAAGATGCTGGAGTCCAAAGCTGTCAAGGCCACAAGTGATGATGCAGTCCAGTGTGTTCTTCACCCCGATCCCAGAGGTCCGCATCACCATATTGCCCTAATGAAATCCTACTCCAAAGCTGCTGCTGTCCACCCCGCTGCTCAACTAAAGCCTCTCTATCAATGCGGATGATGCTCTGGAAATCTATTCACTATTTTTCAACGGGGCTTCTTCTTACTGGAGAGCTTCCAGGGTGTGCTTGTCGGCTCGGGGCTGCACGGCCCGAGGAAGCCAAACTAGTTAGCTCACGGACGGAATACAATATCACTTGAGAGGCACACGTGTCACAGCAAGGAGATTTGGAGGAGATATTGTTTAAAATATGTGATCAGCTTTTTTTTGGACAAATTTAAAAGCATTTACACTTTATTGGTATGCTTTGAATTTGTATTCATTCATATTATTCACTTATACATACCTTACAAATGTACAAATGATTTTTAACTCATTCACTGCCAGCCATTTTCACTGAAGTAACCCCTTTCGCTCCCAGCTGTTTTACTGGATTTTGACTGATTTTGCAGGGCCCACAGAATGTTGTCTTCTATTGCTCTAAAAACATGGAAAGATTAGAGTCTCTTCTTATATATATATATATATATATATATATTTTATTATTATTATTATTTTTATATTATAGTAATTGTAATTACTGCAAAATTGAAACAGATAGAAATATATATATATATATATATATATATATATATATGCAACCGTTAATATAAAAAAGTCACATAATATTTTTGAGTATTAATGGAATTCTTACAGCAGACGACATAGGCGAGGTTCTCATGTCGCGTGTTCCCGAACCATATATATATATATATATTTCTATCTGTTTCAGTTTTGCAGTAATTAGAATTAGAATTTAGCTAATTTTCATCATTATTCACCAATCTGTTTAAAATAGTGGGTAAAAGACCTTTTTTGCAACATGGCCCTGGTTTATCTCTTTTGCTCTGCTGCCACCTGCTGGCCGTTTTTGAAATAACTACCATTATATTTTTGTAATAACTACCATTGCTTCTCTTCATTCTCTTCAGTTCAGAGGCTGCATCAAAGCCTTCTGTATGCTCTAGCATTAAAAAAAAACACAAAAAAAAACATAAATAACGTATAAATATGTCTTTGGGAGCATTGTAATATCTAAAATAGAACGTACAGGGAGTACTCGAGTTGCGTCGTACGCGACCTACGTCAGTTCGACTTAACGGCGCCCGTGCCTTGTCCGTAGCACCTTCTTTTTCAATAATTTCCCACAGTAATCCGGCCATTTTAAAGTTATTTAAAATTGTGTTGTTGTTACCTCCAGCAACAAACGTCCATCGAGCAAGTCGGCTCACCGTCAGGTGCGTCACATTTCCGTGTTTAAGCTCTGCTGTCCGTCAGCAATGAATGTCCGTGCGTAAACACGAAATATTGGTTCCAGTATTCTATGTATTCGGGTATTCTCTTCCGGGTCACGCAAATATGTTTTTAAAAATACTGTACAAAGTATTTTGATGTAACTATCGACTTTAGCGGTGAAATCCGGCTTCCATGCACAGGTCGTGACACTTTGGCAACAAGACAAGGGAGACGCAGACTATTTAACACATGAGGGTGATTGGGAACAGGTAGACACAATCAAGGGATGGGGCGGACACAGACGCCACATGGGGAAGCGCAAGTGACCTGAAACGAGAGGAGGGTTAGACTTTCAAAATAAAACCGAAAAATGACAAGACATGACAAAAAAAACAAGACCACCTCACTGTGACATGACAGAGTGTGAGTTATTCATGGGATAGTGCTGTATTTATGGTTCACTATCATTTTTGTGGGCGTTTACTGTTCTTAACCCGTGGGCAGTATTTTATTTTGAAATGGCTTTGTCAGAACCAACAAAAAGCCAAAAACGGGTCACAATAACGCCTAGGGGTTAATTGTGTAATTTTAGACTTGATTTGTGGGTAGGCAGCCCAGACTATTTGGATAAAAGTCACCTTTTTAATATTGTTTGCCATTTTTACACAGTGAGAAGGTTCCCCGAATAACATGTCATTTCAAGGTGGAAAGTCATCATGCTGGTGCTCCCCTGCCTTGCCTGCCCACTGCCTTTTACCCTACAAAGTCGCTGCAAAGAATTTTACTCATTGATGCGCATAGAGGTGAGTCCAGTTCAATCACGCTGCTGTTGCTCCATCTTCCACAGCTGCTGTCGCCAACAACGCGGTAGGGTTCCACATCCCGACAACCAATTTGCCATCTCAGGGCTCAGCGGGCCAAAGTCATCCCCCCCCCCAAACCCCCCCACAGCCGCCGCCTCGCCTTGTGACGATGCACCCAACCTGAATATCTTACCCTGCAGGAGGTGTGGAAACCGCAGAGCGATGAACCGTGTTGCTTTTTCTTTTTTTGCCGGGGTTGTGCTTGACAAGGCCTCGTGGGTGCCATCAAAGCGCTACATGTATTTCTTTTTTAAATAGCCACAGTATCAAAGCACGCGCCCTTCAAACTCCAAACCAGTTGCACAATGTCTTCTGCCGCCCCCATTTTGCTAAACGTCTGCCTTTCATCACTTCCTCTTGGAGAGGGGACAGCAGATTCGCTTTCTTCCGCTGCTCGGCCTTTCTGTTTGATCTCGGTAATGCAGCTAATGAGGTTGGGCCTCTGGCAGGAAACTGGCACACGCGCTGAGGATGGGCGCTAAAATTGTGCTGCTAGATGTCCAGGGCCACCCACATCTGACTCAGCAGCCATTTCTGAAACCGTCAGGGGCACTGATGTGCAAGGTGGGGGAATTGTACTTAATTACACATTGTTAGAAAATCAGCAGAATTTTGAAATCATGCGATATAGGTCGAAGGGGGGCGGGCTATGATTTCAACTGCTCAAGCCAACATCAGCTGGTTGATTTCCAAGTTGTTCTGATTTTTATCAAAGCAAAACGAAAGACGCATGCTTGTGGATGAAAAAATGCAAAAGAAAACATGGAGGCCTAATAGGAAATATGTACAGAAACAGTACATGTAAATGCTGCCTATGAATTGTTTATAAGGGAAATGGAAAGCATATTACCCCCCCCCCCCCCCCCCCACTGTTAGCAAATAGAGCTGTCACTATTTAATATTTGATCAATTGATTATTCAATTGATCATTCCACTGAATAAAACTTTATTTTGCATTAAAGTGTTACTTTTAAGTGTATTGTTTGTTGGTTATTTGATTTTAGTTGATTTTTTTCCTTTGAAGTCAGGTTTTCGTTTGTCAATTGTGGCTGTCGCTTTAAGCTCGTGCACGTACTCGCACGCGCACCATGAATGAGCCTGACACTGATGCTGCAGTTACATTTTGGGCCAGAGGTGGCAGTCACGAGTAAAAAAGTGACAAACTGCACAAAGATGGAAGTTTTCCAAAATCTTAGTTTTTAAAGCAAAACAAAAGATGTATGCTTGTAGATGAAAGGCCTAAATGCAAAACAAAAACATGTAATAGGAAATATGGCCTAAAAAATATTTTAAAGGAAATGTAAAAACGTTTTTTCCCCAGTTTGTTAACAACAGATCTGTCACTATTGAATATTTTTACATTCCATTAAATTATATTTTATTTCACATTGAAATGTATTATGTGTATTGTTTGTTGTTTATTTGATATTCTTTAGTGACTTAAAAACAACAACTAAACAACAAGCAATACCACATGTGGAATTCATGTACTCACCAACACTTTGGAAAATAATTCAGTTCCTGGTTCGGTCATTATTTTCCAAAGTAAATAGTTAATATTACATTTTGAAACGGCACAATGCACCTTAATTTTGACACCTCTAAATGCTATTTACATGAGAATTTACTTGGCCAAATAAAGTTGTATGTATTTAATATTTAACTAATTGCTAATATCGTAGCTAGTAGCCAGATCCTTTCCAATGTTGTGGAAAATTTCTTTAGTATTAAAAAAATTAAATAAAGGAAAATGCTAAACACAGAGTCACTGAGCTGAAGTGTATGAGGATTTGTTGACATCACACGTGATAATTATTTGAGAAAAGGCATATTTTTCCAGATAATCGTAAACTGCCAAATTTGACTTGATTTACAAAGTTCTGCTTTAGAGGTTCCACTTTTTTTTC